>NW_015551124.1:247328-253137 GCF_001515605.1 Sinocyclocheilus anshuiensis
TAATTTGAAATCACTAGTTTAAAGTTTGTCGATCGCGCGTCTCAGTGAAGCTGAACTCTCCTCCTGTCCGCGTTCAATTCACACGGATCGACCGCCACCCAGAGAACATGCGATCACGCAGGATACAAATGCACACTTCACAAGATCACACAGCTGGATCTGACTAAGTTTGCAAGGTTTGTGAAATTAAATGCTCATTAGTCATTCAAAGATTTGTTTAAATTATATAAATTCATATTTGCTGAATGCTGACGGCAAACAAGAAAGTATTATAATGTTTGCCTTTCTATTACTAATAATATAAAAGCAATCGTTATAATACTTTTTGTATACATTTTAATTCCTTTGTTTAACCGTTCTATTTGATTAGTAGACCGTATTAGACATCTATCCTAGACCATATTAGACATCTATCCATATTAGACAGAACAACAGCGAACAAGAGGGAGAATGTGAACACTGTGTGCTCAGGCACTGCCATTCTCAGCGCCGTCAAAATAAAAGTCCCGCCACGAACGCATCGGCCAATGCCGATATTTGAAAAATGCCAAATATCGGCCGATATATCGGCATTGGCGACCACTAGTTATGACCTCAAAATGCTTTTTTCATAGTGCATGATTTGTGGACTAATACATTTTGATGTTTGCATCACATAACTAGCTCTAGATGTTTGGCTGTTCTGACATAGGCCTAGTAAACTTGCTTGTAAGCTCACCTGGTACAGCATTGCAATTGCAATGTTGAGCATTTAAAGTCACAAAAAAAAGAGCACAAAGACTTGAAGCAAAATGAAATTGCATTGTTATTTCAGCAGATACTGTTCATCTGTTTCAGATAAAACTGAACATGCTTTTAGCACCGCTCATTTGACATCTGGGTCTCAAAACATGCAAGAAGCAATGCAATATCATTTAGCAGAAATGTCGTCACATGCACATATTTCCAATGAGCCTTTTCCCAATTAGAATAAACACTTGCAAAGTAAATCAGCCACTGGATTATGCAAATTAGGGTCTTATGTGGTTATTTGATACATTAACTACTTATTCATTCGATTTCTAACAAAAAATAACTATATTGAGACTCCACTAACAATACAAAATTACTCACACCGTGATAAACATGCATTAATATTGTATTAGAATTCATAATGTTGTAGTGACAAACTAATTTTCCGAATCCGATTCGCTGCTGACATTGCAGATCTCACGCTTTTCCATGCAATGCAACTTGGGTTTTCCCTTTAATCTCCATCTATAAATCCTGACATGCGCCAATTAAGTTGTCTGGATGTAAGAGGCAAAAGAACAGGCTCCTCTGAGACCGTCACACAGCGGGGATCCAAGCGTGAGATCTCAGCCACAACACCATCCTCAAAGAACCACATCCATCATCTTCATAAAGGCCTCGAGAGCACAAACCACATCCACAACATATTCAAGGAATGTTCCGGGTTTAATACAACTTAAACTGTGTGGACAACATCTGCAGAAAATACATCTGCTGTCTCTGTTTGATTTCTAATCATAATAATCTTCAACATTAAATCACTAAAGCACTGATACAGGACAAATGTCTTGCTCAATTTCAAAACTACTCACCACACAGCGTCTCTGATCGATGCACATCATATAGGACAGTCGTGCGCTTTTCTCCTCTAAATCACACGCCACCTGTTAAAGAAATGAGAAACGTCCATCATGAATAAGTCATTAATCAGATTATTTTAGAGAGCGCTGCTCAGAGGACACAGGGACACTTAACACGGTTTTCAATGTCAAGTCAGCATGAACCTGTTTTTAACGACCTCTCAAAGACAATAAATCAGTTCTGTAGCCATAAATGATTTCCAGAGCAGCAGCATCAACTGTTATTAACACAGAAGAATAACAGTGCATAGAAACACATGAAACCTTTATGAAAGAAGCCATTACTGAAAAACATCAAAACAAAAGACAAATACCATTTTTATATGACCCCCACAATTACCACCAAAATGTACATGTTATAAATTATAAATAAAAATTATATATGACCCTGGACCACAAAACCAGTCATAAGGGTACATTTTTTGAAATTGAGATTTATACATCAACTGAAAGCTGAACAAATAAGCTTTCTATTGATGTACGGTTTGTTAGGATAGGACAATATTTGGTCGAGATTCTGTACAACTAGCCTATTTGAAAATCTGTAATATGAGGGTGCAAAAAATCTAAATATTGAGAAAATCGCCTTTAAAGTTGTCCAAATGAAGTCCTTAGCAATGCATATATTTACAAAATATCTTCATAGAACATGATCTTTACTTAATATCCTAATGATTTTTGGCATAAAATAAATAATAATTAAAAAAAAAGATAATTTTGACCCATACAATGCATTGTTGGCTATTGCTACAAATATACCCGTGCGACTTAAGACTGGTTTTGTGCTCCAGGGTAGGCTTGCTGCGATAGACGATGTTTTCGGTTATACCGGTGTTAAGCAGCAACAGCGGTTCCGTCATTTGCCTACCGCGGCACCGCCCCCCACCGTCATTTAGATTTTTTTTATAGTAACAAAAATAATTTAGCCTAGTTCAGTTAGAGGACAGATACTTTTAAAAACTAAACACTCAATGCAGCGTGCCGAACCGTGCGCGAACGACAGTGCACCGCGGAGCAGGAGTCAGATTTTATTTATCACGTGAAGAGAGTGAGTCGAGCTGACTGACAAGAGTGAGGTGAGAAAGATGTTATTTTATTAGGCATAGGCCTATATGGTGTATTTTTAATCGTTTTGTTAAAAAAAATTCTGAGCTTGACATTGTTGTTGCTTGAATTGAATCAACGCTGAATAGCCCCTCATTTGAAAGTGAAAGTAAAACGCGCACGGCGCTTTTTCAAGCTATTTGAAAGTCAAGAAATCTGAGGAAAAGAGGGAAAACTCAAACGAACAACTGTTTGACGCCGAATTGCGACACTTTTACAAGCCATTTGAAAGTGAAGAAAAGAGGGATACTCAAACTAACTAACTAACACCCCAAACCCCCCCCACTTAATGTCCTTTCCAAGACAGATCTCCATTTAATTAGTCTCATTCTTCTGCCTGTCTAGTCACCACAGAGCTGAAGGTCTGGCAGCAATTTTAACCATCTGTGTGATTTTACAAACCTCTAAATATGTAAGCTCATTGTTGAAAATGTAAATTGAAAGCATTAGGCTGCAGATATAAGCAAACGTTTCATCAAACTCATCTGTGTAATTAGACTTTTGACTCTAAATTTTAGGAGTGATTGACAGCATTAGATGAACAAGCTTTAACTTCACTAAGTGGCAATTAGTGGCACAGTATAATATCTGAAAAAAAATGTTTTAGCAAATATTTAAAGATGACTTTTCGTTTGAATGATTTGGAACATTTTCTGACAGAGAAATTCCAGCAAATGAGACATAAACTGACCTGCGCGACAACCTGATGGCCACAAAGGTCACGAGTTTGTCAATCAGCAGCACTATATTCATCTGAACAGTCACTGAACTGTGAGTCTACAGCATCAATAATTCATCACAGCACCTGACAGACATGGACTAACCAGGTAAATCAGAGCTTATCACCTGAACAAATCAATTAATAGATTTCAACACAATGAATCAGATCAGCACTGCTACACACAATTACTATTGTCTTGATTGCTTGTGAGGGAAGAAAGCAGCTTGATTTAACAGACAGAAACGCTGAGACTCCATCTTCTTCAAATCAACATCGATCACGTTTAAATAATGACATGCATCTACAGCAGTTCAATGCCAAACAGCCTAATCACTCCTCATTTAAAGGTGTCAATCAAACTCTTTGACAAGAAAGAAACATGTTTAAGCCAATTGATTAAAAAATTAAAAGTATATGATACCACAACACCTCAGGGCAGAAGTCAACCATCTACTGACTACATTTATTTTCCAATAACAGAATGAAATGTTTAATCAAATCAACTCTATGGGTCTGTATATCTAGACAAATGGTGAGCGTGATTTCACCAAGTACAACATGTTCCTGGATCAACATCCTTGTTGATCCTGGAACAGCATTCCAATTAACCAATCAGAATTGAGGGATAACTTTTCAGGAAATATCTGTTTTAGGCTTACGATCAGGGTTAGGTGCTTCTACACCCTTGTTAATCAGCTATCATTTCACACTGATTTTAGGAATAAATTAAGGGTAGGGTTATGTTTTGGTGTAGGGATTGGGTTTAGACTATATTTTTGGACAGTAATGTTGATCCAGGACCAACAAAAGATGTTGATCCAGGAACATGTCTTACTTGGCAAAATCACGGCGACCATAAATGTATATTGTTTAAAGATATTCAGACTGGACAACAAGACGAAATACTGATTAAGAAAATGCCAAACTCTGCTGCGGATTGAAGTATGAAAGCAATCTGGTAGTCTATATTTTTGGACAGTTATGTTGATCCAGGATCAACAAAACATGTCTTACTTGGCAAAATCACAGCGACCCTACACAAATACAACAAATCACAAACAGATCGTGAGTGGAGCGAGACTCCATCCTCCTCAAACCAACACAGATCACAACACAGTGAAAAAGTATTTTTTATGTTAGCTTTGAGGTGAAATTAAATGCATTATATTTCTACTTTTGTTTTATGCATTATAATTTTATAAAAATTTGCTTTATATATTTTATTCATTTCTGACCTATACTGTTGTACATCACAGTATGTGTTGTGCACTTGTGGCTCTACGTTTATGTATTTATCAGATACTTTTTATCCAAAGCAACTACAAATTAAGCAGTCAAATGTACAAATATACAAATTACACAATAAAATGTTTGACACAGACATCTATATCGCATTGTTCCCCGTAATATCTGTCAATCTTCTACCTACTCATGTAAGGTACTTTGTGAACAAAAAATTTGAACGAATAAAGATTAAAAACAAAATATAGGTCTATTAACCAAACATTATAATCTCAATTAACCAAAAAGCATCAACTGTGATGTTGCAAAACATGCATCAAAACCATCTGCTCATGACTAAAGTGTTTAATAAATTGATTTAGTTACCACATGCAACATTACAAACTTAATACTAATAATAAAAGAAGACAATAACTGTCATTTAACCAACAGTAACAACAAACTATATAGCAACATGAAAACAGCATATGGGAGTCAAATATTGATTGCAACATTTCTGAAAGCAGTTTCGACGGTTGCACACCTGTAACTGTTTTGAAAGTGAAAACTGGCGTTTCCAGTGACTCTTTTCCTACATTTAGGAGGACAGAAGCAGCGCAACACTAATGTCCTGCCTAAACATGCTGCAATAGATCAGCTCTGGATCAGAACACCTGTATTATACAATCTGTAGAGTCTAGAGAGGAAATCAAGCCGCCTTTGCTGCTGTTCCATTAGTCTCCCCTCATGAAACACACATGCAGAATCACAGCGCTGTATCACTGGTTCATTCCAGCAGCGCTAGTTTGTAAAGCAGTCTGATGCTGATCTGAACTCCAGCTCTTACCTTCAGATGAAGCTGCGCGCGTTTCTTTCATTGTGTGAGAATCCCTCGCGCTGCTGTCAGTGATGATGCTGAGCGCTCGTGCGCGCGCTGATGGGAAGATGAGGAGGAGGAGGATGATGCTTATGCCATAGATGCTGGGCTCTTCAGCGAGAGAGAGAGAGAGTGTGTGTGTGTGTGTGTGTGTGTGTTTGGAGAGTCAGCGCGTTCTGACGGCCTGCTGTGTGTGTGTGTGTGTGTGTGTGTGTGTGTGTGTGTAACAGTCCT
>NW_015551124.1:253177-268805 GCF_001515605.1 Sinocyclocheilus anshuiensis
GAGAGAGAGAGAGAGAGAGAGAGAGAGAGGATGCAGGTGCAGGTGCATCAAGTTTCAACAAGTCTTTACAGATGAAAAGCTTAATAGTCCAGGTTCAGTGTTTAATGCATGCAAGTCAGCGATATTATATTTGACTAAAATTAAAACAATAAAAATTCGTTACTCGAAATAAAATTAACTTTAACTAAAAAAAACAACCAAAGCAAAAGTACAAAGTGTGTGTGTGTGTGTGTGTTTCCATTTTGTATTAATTTCATTAATATATATATAAATATCCATTGTGTATTCATTTTTATTTCAGTGTTAGTTGTAGTTATTTTATTTTATATATAAAATACAGATAAATGACAAAACACACATCAAAATGACTGAAACTTTAAAGTTAAGAATATATAAAAATAGAATGTATAAAAATGAAAACAATTCAAAATATGAATAAAACTATAATAATATTAAAATAACACTGATGCAAGCTCATCAATTTAATGTAAAAAATAATAAACATAAGCTATGCACTGTTCAATATATTGATATGTATTCTTATATTCCTTGTATATGTACTTATAATCGTGTGTGTGTGTGTGTGTGTGTGTGTGTGTGTTTGTGTGAATATTATATTATATTATATAATATTATATTATATTATATTATATTATATTACAATCACGCCGCGGAACTGTCTAATATCTGAACTCACAGACATTTCAAGTGAAAGTTTAAACTAGGGGGAAACAGATGTATAAAATAAATATGTGGTTTAAAAACAGTACATTACAAGTACTGAAATAACATATCTACTCAAATGTCAGAAACAGACTATAGCAAAGGAAAAACAACCATTCATGATTTTTTACTAGAACAAGTAATTCGTTTATGTTTATATGTTCATCTCATGCATTTGACAGAACATCTGCACATTCTTAATCTTCAGTGTTAATTTACAGTCAATTTAAGTGCATATTAAATTCTATTCGGCAGCGTCTCAGTTTCACCTTTAATACATGACTGACATCTCCTGCATGGTGAGGATATGTACGTACAAAAGAAAAAATCTGTCCAAAAATTATCTTTGTGGGCACATTGCCAAACATTGTCAGTGAATGAGTCTTCCTCAGAAGAGTGACAAAAACATCATCTCACTTCAGTGTCTGACTTATATTAATAATTACATCCATAAGCTTTTTGTGAAAATTTAGATGAACTCATTAATCTGTTGTTTGACCTCTTCATCGCTTGTTATGATTTTCAAGGAGCGTAGGCCTAGAGTTTAGTAGGGACACTATGACATGTCCTTAGCAAAATCAGCGGCTAATAAATTGTCCCTAGCAATAATTTTGATCAAACAAATGTCTGTTGTCTGCCGTTACTTCCCCACCAATGTAAAAATCATAAAAAACCTTTTTACTCACTTTTTGAGAGCACTTTAAAGTGAGAGATTTTAGAAAACAAATCGGTGCATGAAAGTGAACGAGAAAGATTGGCTCATTTCGAAGATTTAAACGCCATTACAGCAGTAATATAGCAATGTTCAAACTGCCTATAGCTTCTCTTGCAAGTATTTTTAAGGGTTCTCTAGCTTACACGTATCGGTGCTCAGGACTGCAGTGTTAACACACAATGAAGCACTTAATCCATTTCAATAAACAGATGATAGAGACAGAGACAGGCTTTCAAACATAAAGCCTTTATTTGTAGAAATATGTCTATTTGAGTTTACAAAGGACTCGTATATTTATAAACTGAACAGACTGGTTCTCATAATCACAACAATAAGAATACTGTAACAATACTTAAAAAAAAAATACAAACAAACAGTGATTATTAGGTATTGGATGAATACTGAATTGCGTCTCATATTTGTGTCCACTTTAAAATAAATAAATAAATAAATAAATAAAATTCAATAAGGGGTGACAGAGACCTCTGGTGGTGAGATAAACATACTGCACTGGATTCACACACTCATTTGAGCTTTCAAGTCAGGCCATTCTCAGACTCTTGTCGGTGTGACAAAAACTCTTTAAATATAAAAAACGTACTTACAATCTGTGAGTCAGAACAGCCGGCATTGTAGTCTACTCTCCCAAGAAAGGAAAAATTGAAATCGCATCATATGACCCCTTTAAGGCAACACATCATGACAGCGCTGACACAAAACAAATTAGCGACAGACACTTCATGACAAACAAGCAGTGTTTATAATAAATAATATTATTATTGGCTCAGCGGCCTAGTAAATGTCCTCACTTATATTATTTGCGGCTTCCATCGTGACGTGAATAATAGCAAGTTAGTTTATCAGCATATTTTTATTTTTTCCGAGAGATCCCCACAGCAGGCAGAACTTGTCATAAAGTTAGTGATAACAAGGCCCGCCCATTTAGAGGAAAGATATGATTGGTCAATTTTTCTGTCATTCGAAATTACTCCCCCATTGATTTACTTTAGCTTGGACCTCTGTAATTTCATAGCTAGACCACGAATCACAGAGCCGCAAACTCTAGGCGGAAACATTAAAATATGGAGAAAATGGGCGGTGTTAATAAGTCCATTCACTGAATACGCAGATTTGAAGAGTTTTTTTTTTTTCACAGAAGTTGTATTTATTTTATTTAGATGATGTTTGTCAAATTATGAACTGCTTAAATAAAATTAGTAATAATAATTTTTTTATTAAAAAATATTATATTTTAAAACATTTATTTAAAAATTTTAAATATTGTTTTTACAATAAGTTAGGCCCTCTCTGAGGGCCCTGACGGTTCCCCACTGCAATCTACATATAAAATATACTAAAGTCCCACTTAAGTGGTTTTAAAAAATCACTCAGAAGTTCAACTTATTGCATTTAATATAACTTTAAATTGTGATACATTTGAAATTAATTGCAAATACAATGTACTTAAGCTGCGAAAACATTACATTTAATTTACACTTAAGTGTGTTCTTATAAGTATATTATTTCCGCAATAAGTACACTTTATAAAAGTATACTTAAGTGCACTTCTTTTTCACAAAGGGTGATTTGCATCATTCACTGCATTTATTTCAAGTTATTTGTGTGTTATCCGTGCATGGGTGGTGCATGCTGATAAGACTGCGGGTTATGGTCCAATAACTCTTGCTTCTTTCTCTCCCCACAGGCTTAGTGAACCTGTATTTTAGAGGGGAGATTTTTTATTTTATTTTAATATCTTAGCTTTCAAAAATAGAAATTTACGATTTTGGAATGAACAACATTTTTACTTTGATCCAATTTATTATTGATGGACGCTTTATTAATCAACAATATTTGGAATTGAAGAACACATCTCTGTTCCTTTTGTTATTGGCTGTTGAACTTGTGTTGCTGTAAATTTTCCGTAGTTGTGAGTCAAGTGTGACTTTAGAATACACCTTGGTTACACTTAGACTAACAATGGGTTCGTAAATGAGTAGCCTATCCTACACAGATTGATTAACAGCTAGTTAGAGATTAATCTCTGTATTTTAATTTGGTTGGCAGAGGAAAAGAAGATAAGAATGATCAATAAAATATTTCTGGTAAATTCTGTAGAATGTTTTCAGTTAAACATTTCCTAAATAATGGGAATATATATCTCACTAAAGAAACCCAGTGGGCATCAGAAGGCTTACACACCGAGGGCACACAGAAACTACAGGTGAGCAAATACTTTATGAACATGTAAATAGTCACCAAAAGATTATGAACTACTTAGACCTTAACAACAATATTGCAGTGCAGATTCAAAAATCATTATAAGAAACAAAATATCTTCAGACAAATCAAATGCAAATACAAAGGGAGAGAATTTAGAATTTTAAATAGATTCATTTTTAAAAAAGAGAGCGAGAGAAATATTACAGGATTCACTGAAGAAAAGATTTACTTCTTTTAGTACCTATTGGATTTTTTAAAAACCACTGAAGCAGATCATATTTTAAAGGGATTTTAAATAATCGTGAGAAGTAATAAAATGGTATCTTAAAAAAAATGCATGAAAGTAAATAAATAAAAGTTCAGCATTTTACATGTACTGTGCCTGCTAACCTGTTACTTATATTTCAATTTAAAAACTCCCCTTAGGAATTTCAGAATAATAAAGTTGACAATTAATTTTTTTCCCCGTTTCTTTATTAGATTTATTAAAACAATGGAATCAAAGGCATTTGAAGTCGCAGCCCTAGGAAGACCTCTGTTTCCCGGTATGCTGTATGACTGCCGCACGGATTCCTTCATACCAGGTGCTGTTTTCCTTTATTTTTAATGGTTTTTATTTATTTTCACCCAACTGCTAATTTACAGTACTTCAGTGAAACGATTATAGGTAGATGATGATGGAGCAATAGCCTTGTGGGCTGTGCTCACACATATAGTGCAACTGTGCCTCCTGCAACCTGAATTCAAGTCTTGGCTCAAGGTCCTTTGCCAATCCTGTTCCCCTCTCTCTCTGCCCTGCTGTTTCCTTTCTCACCTATACTGTCCTGTCTAATAAAGGCCGAAAACATAACCTAAATATAGTGTGCAAAATATGTGGCCAATATATTGTTTACTATATAATTTTTCATTATTATTGTGATCTCAAGCACAGAGTATCAAGTGCCATTGTTTTGAGGCTTGTTTTAATTGTGATCATCTGTAATGATACGCTGTTTTAAATGTTCTGTTTATGTGGTATCAATTAATTAGTGAAAACACATGGGTGCATTGTGCATAGATCTTTAAATAGTCCTCAAAAAGTGACATGAGAGGTTAACTAGGCTAACAACACTGACTATATGTCGTGTCTTATCTTCAAGTAATCCTTACAGCTATGACATGTTAACTTAGCTAAAACATGTTGAACCACTGATTTTGAACAAACACTGAACAAACAAATACTTGTTATAGCTAACATGATTTTTATATTAATTAAAACCTTTCTGATGATATGACAATTCAGGCATACCCAAACTCTGATGTTTTTACCTGTTCCTATTTAGGGGTCCATCTGGTAACATTTTAGACTACTGTTCCATCATTAATGAATAACTACACAGAAACAATTGAGTAACACTATATTAACATTCTAGCAACTAAGCTACTATTAGGAAACATTTATTAAAGAATTAGAAAGTAATAGCACTAAATGAGGTAGTTACCTAGATAATCAGTAACTACTTTTTTTCCATACTTCCTGGAGGACAACTAAGAACTACCATATACTGGCTCATATTTCATGTGAACAACACATGAGTAATCCTAAAGTGAAGGTCATGGTAACCCAATAATATTGACTCAAGTAAGTCAGAAGGAATTACTAATTATTTAGAACATCAAACTGGGCTTATTTCCATGTTTGGTATAAATAACATAGGGTGGTAATAGACAAGAAACGCACAGTTTTATATGATCCTGCAGCTTACTATCCATCTAAAATTAACTGTACTGTAAGCTACACTAAAGTACTACTTACATGTTCCAGTGATTTTAAATAGGACAATAAATATAACCACATTTAAAGTCCATGTAAAGCAATAATAAATATGTTCTGAGCTTGTCACACCACGGAAAAATGTGTTATTAACCACCCAGCCAAATTCGAATGATAAAAAAAAAACAAGTAAATAAAATAAGGTATCAAAATCTTGATAAATGAAGCCGTATTCTCTGCTCTTAAATGCTGGGTGCGTGTTCGCTGTCTACACTGAAACCATGCCCACTCGCAGGAAAGCTGCTGTCTTGCTTAAATGTGACCCTGGACCACAAAACCAGTCATAAGGGTCAATTTTTCGAAATTGAGATTTATACATCACCTGAAAGCTGAATAAATAAGCTTTTCATTGATGTATGGTTTCTTAGGACAATATTTGACTGAGATACAGCTATTTGAAAATCTGGAATCTGAGGGTGCAAAAAAATCAGAATACTGAGAAAATCGCCTTTAAAGTTGTCCAAATTAAGTTCTTAGCAATGCATATTACTAATCAAAAATTAAGTTTTGATAAATCTACAGTAGGAAATGTACAAAATATCTTCATGGAACATGATCTTTACTTAATATCCTAATGATTTTTGGCATAAAAGAAAAATCGATAATTTTGACCCGTACAATGTATTTTTGGCTATTGCTACAAATATACCCCAGCGACTTAAGACTGGTTTTGTGCTCCAGGGTCACAAATGTCAAATAACGCTACAACCTGAATGGATGCTCCCTCTAGCAGCTTCATTTAAAAAAGGAGACCAAGCTGTTTTGGAAATTATCGCAACCAGGTAATATGCATTTACATGACAAAGGCAAAGCTAGTTAGAAGACTGTAAGCTGTAGTAACTAATGGTAATGACAGCAACTCGTGATTAAGCAGGCGAACCACTGATGCTAATGCGCTCTAGTTATAGGTTTACTTTGATGTCCTACAACGATCTGTCTGTGCAGCGTTGCTTCAAGTTGAACACACCTCTAATAGTGTTAGGTCTTTGTAACGTTTCATCAATACATTTGGAACATTTATAATGTCTCTGATGTTGTGACAGTTTTTACTGTGATGGGACCCATTATCATGATCTCACCTTGGGCCCCACAAACACACAGGCCAGCCCTGTCCTTAACACAACTGTTAAATCTGTGCCTTATTATTAAAAGTGCCTTATAGATATAAGAGCTGCACATTTACTTCAACAGTACATTATTTTTGTACACAACTGGTAAAGTAACACTTCTCATTTCAGGTGTTACTTTGTGGGATAAGAAATCATTGAGTGAAGATTTAGACAGTCATCCTCAGCTCCTGACAGATTTGAAGTTCAGTAGTTCTGACTCGCTCTCTAGTAAGTCCAGTCTCCTGGACGTAAGTGCTTCCCTGAAGGCCAGCTTCCTGGGGGGGCTGGTGGAGGTAGGAGGATCTGCCAAATACCTGTGTGACACCAAATCTTCAAACCAACAGTCCCGAGTTACTATGTATTATAGTGAAACCTCCAGATTCGACCAGCTCACTATGACCCAGCTGGGCAAGATCACCTACCCTCAGGTGTTTGACCAGAAAACGGCAACTCATGTGGTCACGGCTGTTCTGTATGGAGCTCAGGCCTTCATGGTGTTTGATCAGATGTCTTCAAAAGATGAAAAAAAGCAGGAGATCGAGGGAAGACTGCATGTCATGGTCCGGAAGCTTCCTGGATTTTCTATTGAGGGAGAAGGATCAGTAAATATGACAGAAGATGAAAAGAAAATCGCTGAGAATATCACCTGCATATTTCATGGTGACTTCCATCTTGAGCAGAACCCTACCACATACACGGAAGCCTTGAATTTGTACAAGCGGCTCCCAACTGTGCTGAAGGAGAATCCACAGAATGCAGTTCCATTAAAAGTCTGGCTATATCCTCTTCATTTATTGGACATAAAAGCTGCTAAGTTGGAGAGAGAAATCAGCACAAATCTGGTTTCCAACACTGAAGATATAATGGAGGAGCTGGGAGAGGTACAGAGGACATGCAACGACCTGTCCAGAATAACAATGGTAAATGCTTTTAGTGACCTTGAAGACAGGCTGCACTCATTTCAGGACTCATTTAGTATCTACAAGACAGTGCTCCAGAAAGCATTGGCCAGAGTCTTGCCTGCTATTCGAGGAGGAGGGGAGGAGCAGCAGTCACTGGAAGACATCCTGAAGATCCACTACAGCTCCCCTTTTAATGCTGACAAACTTAACCAGTGGTTACATGATGCAAAATCTGAACTTCACCTCTTGAATTCTCAGACCAAGACACTGGAGCAGATCAGAATTGAAGATTCAGATGGTTTGAACACCATCCTCCTTGATCCTGATATTGATGCTGTGGTGTGCTTGACCTTCACATCTCTGAAGTATGAAGACCCATATCTTTCAACCCTGAAAGAGTTCCTGACATCTGACATGTTTAAAGAGCTAGATGGAAACAAAATGCTCTTTGTGGCATCTGGCAGAAAATGGTTCAATACTCCTGACGTCATAAAAAAGATGAGAGAGAACTTATCTCGCTTCAGAGGTTTTTCAGAGGCCAATAAAGATGAAAAGAGAATCAACTTCATTATTTCTGCTGTCTCTGATCCCTCAAATCCAGGCTCCTCTATCTATTTGTATGAAAACGCAAATCTAACAGATGCACAGTTTGAGCCTGTGTCCAAACCATCCCCACCGATAGTAAAGAATGTCCTGGACCAAACCGTGTCCCTCAAACTGCAAAAGTCTCCAAGTGGAGTAACAGTGCAGTACAGAGTAGAGTACAAGGAGCTAAAAGCAGATTCTGGAGCTGAGGAGGGGAAAGAGTGGCTTGTCATAAACACAGATCATGACGACTTTATTCTGACTGAATTGGAATCTGGAAAGCAGTACATGATCCGCTACAGAATAGTGGGTAAAGTGGGAGTGAGTGAAGCCAGTGATACTGTCAGCACCATACCGTCTTCAGGTAAGTGTCATCTGCACATTTTCATGTAAAACCTAACTTTCATAAAAACTGTATTTTATAACAGGAGTGACTCTCAAACTGTCCCATTCACACAGCGGCTTATATACAGTATTCCAGCTGCTACTATACGAATGAATACAGGGAGTGGAGTTTTATGATAAAAAAATATTAAACAACTTACAGTAATATCCAGGAATGCAAACTGCTCACCTTTGGCAAATTTCACTGATTTGAATAATAATAATAATAACAATAACAAAAATAATACTAATAATGCATTTTATATATCATGCGCTTTTCTTAAACCCAAAGCGCTACAACAACAAGCATAAATGGTTTACAACAATGACCAACTCAAAAAAGAAACAAATTAAAACATACTCAATTACAATAAGCAGCTTTAAAAAAATCTCTAATTCCTGCTGGTAGGAATTAGAGATTTGAGGGGAAGTCGTGGCCTAATGGTCAGAGAGTCGGACTCATAACCCAAAGGTTGTGGGTTCGAGTCTCGTACTGGCAGGGATTGTAGGTGGGGGGAGTGAATGTACAGTGCTCTCTCCCACCTTCAATACCACGACTGAGGTGCCCTTGAGCAAGGCACCGAACCCCCAACTGCTCCCTGGGTGCCGCAGCATAAAATGGCTGCCCACTGCTCCGGGTGTGTGTTCACGGTGTGTGTGTTCACTGCTGTGTGTGTGCACTTTGGATGGGTAAATGCAGAGCACTAATTCCGAGTATGGGTCACCATACTTGGCCACATGTCACGTCACTTTCACTAGGGCATTCCATAATCGTGGAGCTGAGACAGAAAAAGTTCTATGACCCATAGAGTTTAATTTATATGCAGGCTGCTGATGGATACATAACCCAGCAGAGTGCAAAGGGCGAGCTGGAGTATAAGAGGCAACTAAACTGGATAAATAAGCAGGGGCAGTCCTGTGAATAGCTTTATATGTTAAAATCTGAATTTTAAAATCAGTACGTGCCTGGATAAGAAACCAATGCAAGTTACAAAGTACCAGAGAAATATATTGATGAGCAGTTGTATACATTAGTACCCGGGCATCTGAATTCTGAATATATTGTAATTTCTTAATAGACTTATCAGGGAGACCAACGTAAAGTGCATTACAGTAATCAAGCCTCAATGTAATAAAGGCATGAATAAGCCTTTCTGCATCAGGATAGATAGAGAAGGATGTAGTCTGGCAATATTTCTTGCAGTTTTTGAGACCATTTTAATATAGGCATCGAACATTAGTTGAGGATCAAAAATAATGCCAAGATTGCATACTTGGGTGGACGAGGTAGTAAAGTCACAATCAGTAATCAAATTAGAACTTTATGTAAAGACGCTGGCATACCGACACATAAAAGTTCTGTTTTTGACTCATTGAGCTTAAGAAAATGATTGTGCATCCAGGCTTTTCTCTCACCCAAGCAAGCAGTAAGCACTGTAACTGCAAGATTAGGATTAGGGTGTGTGCTGAGATAGATCGGAGTATCATCAGCTTAACAATGAAACCCTAACTCAAACTTACGAATGATCTGACCCAAAGGCGATATATAAATGCTACACAAGATAGGCCCAAGCACAGACCCCTACAGGGCAGCCTGCTGAACTAATATTGGTTCAGATTGACATTTCCTCAGCCAATCAAATTAAAAAGGGATTTGAAAGATAAGATTTAAACCATTTAAATGCAGTACTAGAGATGCCTAACCATGTATGCAATCCTTTAAGAAGGACAGCATGAGATACAGTGTCAAAAGCAGCAGTAATGTCTAACAGGAGTAGAATACTACAGGCCCCCATGCCAGCAGAGATGAGAAGGTCATTTGTAACCTGGTCTAGAGCAGTCTCATTGCTATGACCTGATCTGAATCCAGATTGAAATGGTTAAGATATTGTTTATAGACAGGTATTGCTGTAATTGGCCAGCAACAACTCGTTCAAGAACCTTATTCAGAAATGGTAGATGGGCAATAGGCCTGACATTAGAACCAGTCTTTTTAGGAACTGGTGTAATGGCAGCTAACTTAAAGGCTGAAGGAACCTTTCAAGTAGATAGAGAGTTATTAACGATTGCAGTAATGGAAGGGCACAAGAATGTTACACACTGTTTCAAAACCTCAGTGGGCATGAGATCAAGAGAGCATGCAGATGAATTCATAGAGGTGACCAATTTCAAAATATCATCTGTACTAACAGTAGCAAAATTTGAAAAATTACATGATAAATGTGTAGGATGGAACTCATTAGTCAGCAATGAAGAACCAGCAAGCATGGAATTATAGATATCTTGAACTTTCTCTGTAAAATAATTATGAAATTTGTTACACATCTCAACAGAGGGTCAAATGTTTTGATTATGAGGCTTCGAAAACATAATTGTTTTAAACAACTTTCTTGGATTATCAACACCTTCATTAATCATATGTGAGTAGTATGCCTCTCTGGTAGACTTAAGGGCAAGATGATACTTCCAACTGCTGCTCATCGAACATCAATTTATGGACAGTAAGACAAGATTTGGCCAGAATAGCATTTACATTATTCATCACATAATTCCTCATGTAAATCCTAACTGCGAATGTAACAAACAAAAACAAAGAAACATTAATGTTGCCTGAATTTATGTATAGTTCAGCGTTAGTGATATTGAACTGTCCCTCTATGGAAAAGAGCTGTGTAAAAATTCTATTTTACAAAAAAGTTCTATTGGCCATGTACACCAGGAAAGACAAGACAAATTAACTCAAAGAAATATGCCAGTTTGCTTGTTCAAATAGCATTATATGTTTTTATATTATATTTTTATATTATAACTTCCATGCTCAGCTATTTATAGAGTCATATTCCTCTTATTTGAGGTTGTGGGTGATTATTCTGAACACATCCCGTACACATTTTAATGTTCCTCTGGAAAATTTTTATTTTTTTTAATGAGATGATTGACAATCCTGGCTCAGGATCGAGAAAGGTCCCTGAGCCAGGACTCAAAACTCAGGTTTGCCCCAAAACCCAACCGCACATCTCAAAGAACTATCACCTTCAACAAGATATTACAAGAACAGGCCAACATAAATGCCCTTTTTCAAGAGAGAGTGAGACCGAGCAGATCTATACAGGTGGAGCTGGGGAAGGTGGTGGGTTTCAGAGGAACTCTGAAAGAACGCTGCAAATGCTCAAGTGAATGCTAACCAGCCATTTAAATGTAAAGTAGCCAGCTTATTGGCTGTGTATGCAACATGAGCCAATCAGCTTGCATGTCTACAGTTCTGTGACGTTGGTTAATGGTCACATGACATAGAGGTAGACATAAAATATTTCATCTTTTTTAGTAAGTGTGTTATTTTGATTGTTATTTTAAAATTATTTACATTTTGACATTTTTATTATTTAATAAATTATTAGATTTATATTAAAATCACAAACCCCCTGCAGTTCCTTTACAAACCCCATTTTTTTAAATGTATTTATTTATTTACAGATTCTTACAATCCATTATTCTGCATACATTTCTTCACCTCTTCCAACACATACAGATTGTCATTAACAAATCTTTCTGGCTTTGACTGTCTTTTGTGCTAATTTTTATGGGGGAATAAACACACTCGCCTTAAGAAATCATTCCTACAATTTCCTAAGGCTAAGGAAGGCCTCACATTTTCCAGCTTCCAGAAATATTACTGGGCCTGCAGCATTAATAGACTTCTATTTCGGAACAGGGATAGCTACTCCGAACAACTGTCCACCATTGGTGCATATGGAAACTTTGTTGAAAAATTAATCTGTATTCTATTGTTTGTTCTCAACGTATCCAAAACGAACACCTATTGTAAATCTGTTCAGCAAGCTGCAAAAAATAAAAAAATGTTAAAAAATAATTTTAAGTCATAAAGTGAGCAGGACATATTAATATTTCATGTATGGCCTTGGCAGGCATGTATTATGATGCTAAGTTGGGCAGAGTCCAGAGTCCTCCCCAGCTCTACAGCGCCCCACAATTTTCCATTGTAAATCAGTGAAAAATGGAACTGCAGCATGCTCTAATTTAGAAACATTAGAGGCGATATAAGGCTGCCCCGCTTATTCTCATGTTACCTTGCATAAATCTCACTCCAGACCAAGACGATATCAATCAGATTCAGCTATGTATATTAGTCTGCATCAGGTCTGTAACGGCTCTGTTCAAACAGTTGTGAGTCAGTTCAGTTATTGAATTACATTGTCACTCCTATTATTAAGAGAACTGTGTGTGAATTTTTTCTATATTTACAACTCTATAACTGGACTGACTGCCATATTCTGCTGCTGTGTGAATGTAGCAAATTTTTTTTGTATCCTAATTCCTTTCTCAGCACAAGATGTGATTGTGGGTGGGAAAGGAGGTGATGAATTCTCCTTTAAGTCCTTTTCCAGCAGCATTTGGAAGATCAGCATTACTTTCAGCAAGGTGTGTAACGATTGTTTTCATTCTATTTTATATTCTTTGATTCATACTATTTGATTCACAGTGTTTTCATTTAGTTACTTGATTCACAGGAAACACATTTGTGCTTTTTAGATGACACTGAACACAATCCAGGTGATTTTCAACACTGGCCACATGGTGAAAGTTGGTAATTCAGCAGGATCAAAAGAACAAACATTTCAACTTGACGAAAACGAGAAAATTGTCGCTGCAACATTGTGGCCAAATTATTGTCTTAACAGATGTGGGGGTTTGGAATTTGTGATTGCCAAAAACGGTAGTGAAAGAATGTTATCTGTTAAGTGTGATGCACTGGGTGAGCCTGTGAGAGTTCATGTGAAGTCTGGAAAGTGTTATGGCATTAAGGGGAGAAGCGGAGATGAAATTGATGCTCTGGGTTTCTATTTCATTTAGTCTCCAGCTTTACACATCTGTTGCTGACAGTATCCAAATATATGAACATCAAAAAAGCTAACTATATATATCAGATTTTAAGTAAATGTGAATGATCAGATTTTAATCAGTAGTATTTTGATATTGTCAATCAGACAGTACATTTTTTTTTGTAGTTAAATGGAACCATAAAAAACAAATACATTAAAAGTTAATAGTATCAGATCTATTAGTCAGTCAATAAATAGTGATTGTATTTGAGGATATTCTGGGAGAACAATGTATTGCATCTCATTCTGTCATTTTTAAGATTATTGTGTATTTCATTCTTTTACTTTAGTTGTAAGTTGTTGCTCACAAATGTTCTTTTTAATGTTCACAGTACCAAATTATATAACATTGTACATCATTGTGTGTCCAGGACAAAAGCCAAAGAAAATTGAAGTAGAAAGAGAAACTTCACCATGGGCATATAAAAATAATGTAACCACACACATGGGTATAATAAAATTATGCGTGGAAAATAAACTATTGGCAGTCTTAATGAGTTTGATTCATACATTGAAGCCTGATTTTCACAGACAAATTTTATTTTATTTATTTTAAGATAAGCCAGGATTAGGCCATACCCAGTCAACACGTGAGATCATGCGATGATCACAGTGACATCACACGATCCTCATACTGTGATCCTCACGGTGTGAGTAATAGCAATTAGGACATTTAAGTAGCTTTTAAAAACGTGCCTTAGGTAAAAACACTACTTCTTGAAGCAAAACAATGGCACTGACATATTTTAAGATCAGCCAGTGCCGGTTTCTTTCAGTTAAAACAGCCCAGACATGCATTTTAGTCTGGGACTAGGCTTAAGCCTTATCTGTGAAACCAGTGGCCTGTAGCACAAAGCCGGTTTCAGTTTTTACACAGATAAGTTCACATTTAGTTTGAGCAAACTGTGAGTTTTCGGGCTCAAGATGGGTTGGTTTTGGGGCAGTCGTGGCCTAATGGATAGAGAATTGGACTTGTAACCTGAGTTGTAACTCGGGTTCGAGTCTCAGGTCCAGCAGGGATTGTAGGTGGGGGAGTGAATGTACAGCACTCTCTCCCACCCTCAATACCATGACTGAGGTGAGACCCTTGAGCAAGGCACCGAACCCCCAACTGCTCCCCGGGCGCCACAGCAATATGGCTGCCCACTGCTCCGGGTGTGTGTTCACAGTGTGTGTGTGTGTTCACTGTTGTGTGTGTGCACTTGGATGGGTTAAATGCAGAGCACAAATTCCGAGTATGGGTCACCATACTTGGCCACACGTCACTTCACTTCACTTTTGAGTGGGTTTCGTCACCATGGTAATTTATGCTGCACCAGAGATTGCTTTGGCTGCACAGCCACCCTGCTCCGGAGCATATTTTATTCTGGGTTAGAGATCACAAACCCAAACTGGACCAGTCAGCTGTGAGCAAAGTGACATATATCTGATGCAATGAAGCCACTTCCCCGTATCTCTAGCTCCAAATTAAAGCAGTTCGAATTTTAGAGACAAAATTGCCAGACTTTTGCAGCTACTTATTTATTATATTTATATTATATTAATTATAATTGTTTATAATTAGGCTATATGAAGTGGCAATTCATTTTAAGCTTTGCATTTAAATTAAATTAAATATAGATACATATAGATAAGCTTTAATATATCCAACTTTTAAAATGTCTAAACTTATGTTTTCCTTTTGAGCTCTGTGTAAAACTATATAATTAAAAAAGTTGATTCCTTTGCATAGTCATATTTTTTTTCTCGCTGCCTTTTTAAACTTTTGCTGCAGCAGAAGTGTTTATTCCTGCCTTGTAAAGGCATTTACATTTATTTTTAATAACGACATCTCGTGTCCAGGAACGCAGTGGAATATTCTGGTCTACTTTCTCAGGTTTAGCTTCAGTATATTGCATAAATACAAAAAAAGACTTTTAGGCCATATGCCTAACAATAAATATTTAATAACGTGTGTCCACCAAAGCGTTTTTAGCCAGCTGAAAAAATGTCAGGCGCTCTTCTTAAAACGACCAGCTGGTGGCGCTTGAGAATGCTTTGGTGGCACAGCGTTTTTCCAGCTGTAGATTTGGTTGCTATGATGTGGAATATTCACGGCAGTAACGTATTACTAGTATCTCATTTTGATTAATATTACTGAATATAAAAATGCAGTAACCAGCAATATTAACTTGTTGTTCAGTTGTTGTACAAGTAGGATGATTGGTTGGTGTAGTATTTGTCCCGCCCCTCCTCCATTGATTGGACGGCTGGGTAAAAAGTGACAGTGACAA
>NW_015551124.1:268935-281581 GCF_001515605.1 Sinocyclocheilus anshuiensis
TACATTACATTTACATTTACATTTAGTCATTTAGCAGACGCTTTTATCCAAAGCGACTTACAAATGACGACAATAAAAGCAATCAAAACTAACAAAAGAGCAACAATATATAAGTACAAATGACAAGTTTCGGTTAGCCTAACGCGGTACACGTAGCAAGGTGTATATATATATATATATATTGTCGCTGGGTGAATGAGAACACAGACACAGAACTGGTAAGAAGTACCCCAGGAGGGTGCTTTATTCACAGACGGTGCTATACGTGAGCCGGTGAAATGTCTGTGCATAGGATCACACGGTGCTCGGGTGGTAGGTCACTCGGTGCTCGGGCAGGGCTGCTAGTCACTCGTCAAGGGGGTCGTTGGTCTCTGCACAAGAGGAGAAGAAACAAACAGACATTAGTTTCCGCCTGGAGCTCCTCTTCCACCTCCACCTGTGTGCGCCTTCTCTCCTGGCTTTAAGGCCTGTGGGAACGAGCTCCAGGTGCGCCAGTCGTCCCGCACAGGTGGCGGTAGTTTGTGATTTGGGTAGGAGCGGCGAGCTTTGGACATCCACTGTAACGGAGCGTGGTCGGTGACCAGGGTGAATCGGCGGCCCCACAGGTAGTATTTCAGCTCCTGGACTGCCCACTTTATGGCCAGGGCCTCCTTCTCGACCGTGGCGTACCTGGTCTCCGCGGGGGAGAGCTTCCTACTGATGTACACCACGGGGTGCTCCTCTTCATCCCGGAGCTGAGAGAGTACTGCTCCCAAGCCCTGGCCGGAGGCGTCGGTATATAGTGTGAAGGGGCAGCTGAAGTCCGGTGCGTGCAGAACCAGTGAGGACGTTAGGGCCCTCTTCAGCGTTTGGAAAGCTTCCTCCGCCTCCGGAGTCCAGACGATCGCCTCGGGCTGCCCCTTCCTGGTGAGGTCTGACAGGGGGCTGGCAATAGAGGAGAAATTGGGGATAAAACACCGGTAGTAGCCCACCAACCCCAGAAATGCACGTACCTGTGTCTTGTTACTGGGCCGAGGGAACTTTTTTACCGCCTCAACTTTTTTTTCTTGGGGCATGATGAGCCCTCGGCCAATCTTGTATCCAAGGTACTTGGCTTCCGTAAGGCCGGGGAGCTTTGGGTCAAGGGCACCTGCCAATAGCCTTTGGTGAGGTCTAGGGTGCTGATGTACCGGGCTTTGCCTAGCCGGTCGAGGAGTTCGTCCACTCGGGGCATGGGATATCCATCGAAGGCAGAGACCTCGTTGAGCTTTCGGAAGTCATTACAGAAGCGGAGGGTGTTGTCCGGCTTTGTTACCAGGACAATCGGGCTGGCCCAGGGGCTACGGGAGGGCTCAATGACCCCTAGTTGAAGCATCTTCTTTATCTCTTCCTCTATCGCCGGCCGACGAGCTTCTGGTATCCGGTAGGGCCGCTGCCGCACTACGACTCCCGGCGGGGTGCGGACCTCGTGTTCCAAGACCGTTGTTTTCCCCGGGGTCTCCCTGAACACATCCTTGAACTGACCGACCAGGGCCTCGAGGTCCGTTTTCTGGGTCCCAGACAGCTGCCGGTCCATGTCGACAACAGGGGCCTGAGATTGGGCAAGGGCGGCAAGCTGTTCGGGCCGGCCCGTCCACTTCTTGAGGAGGTTGACATGGTAAATTTGCTCGGCTCTCCTACGGCCCGGCTGTCGAACTCGATACGTGGCCGGTCCCACTCATTCCACGATGGTGTAGGGACCTTGCCAGGTTGCCAAGATCTTGGAGGCTGCTGTTGGGACCAACACCGTCACGCGGTCCCCCGGATGGAATTCTCGGGCCTGGGCGGGTCGGTCATAGAGACGTCGCTGGGCACGCTGGGCGGTGATCAGGTGTTCTCGGACCAGCGGCATTACCCTGTCGATCCGTTCTCTCATCTTCCGTACGTGCTCGACGAGGCTGCGGTTTGGGGTAGGTTGGTTCTCCCAGGCTTCACACGCCACATCCAGCAGACCCTGAGGCTGTCTCCCGAACAGCAATTCGAAGGGGGTGAACCCCGTGGAGGCTTGGGGTACCTCACGGATTCGCTCGAAGGGCACGTCGATGACGGGCAGTGGTATTAGCGGGCTGGGCGGAGGAAGACGGGGGGACGTCCGCTGGCACGTTGGGCACGTTGCGGCAGAACCGTTTTACCTCTGCGTCCAATCCCGGCCAGTGGAACTGGTCCCGAATGCGCTGTACGGTATTTTCCACTCCGAGGTGCCCGGCCATCGGATGAGCATGAGCTAGCTCCATTACCGTTTCCGTCTTGGTCGTGGGTACCACTAAGAGAATTTTTTTCTCCCCCCGCCTGTGGGCGACACAGTACAGCAGGCCATTCCTGATCACGAAGTAAGGGAGGGGGTGTGGGCCTGGTAGCCGATCCATTTTATCCACACGACGTACTCGTTCCCAGCAGTTACGCAAGTGGTCATCCTCGCGCTGTTCCCGGCCGAAGGAACCTCCAGCCGCGACCTGCTGAAACACATCGAGATATACAGCAGGAACATTAGCAGTGTTTGACTCACCCTCCCTCGCGCTGTCTGATGCGAGTAACACGGGCCTTCTGGTGGGCGGTCCCCAATGCTTCCTCCGTTGTCGATCATGACTTGGGCCGGCCGGTTTCCTGGGGGAGACGAGCAGCTGCTCGAACCCTGGCCAGTCTCATCCCAACAGCAGTGGAACCGGAAGATCACGCACAATGCCCACCTCCACAGCCCAGGTTCCAGGCCCAGCCGAGATCTGCACTGTGCGGGCCGGCACATAGCGGGTGTCCCCGTGTACACACGTGAGGGGTAGCTCTGCCTTCCGTTCTGGCCGCGGCTTAACCAGTGTGGGCTGGGCGAGGGTAACTGAGCTGCCGGTGTCCAACAGCGCCTGGACGGGCCTTCCATCGAGTTTTACCATCCTGCTGGGGCTGGGAGGAGGCTCCTCTTTATGAAGTAGACACCCGGCCAGCCACACTCGGCCCGTTGGTGCTGGGGGTTCGGTGGGCATTGGCTCGTCGACGTGGTCGGGGACCGCCGGCCTGCTGCCTCGGCGCTGTGTCCCTTCGAGCGGACGCCGTTCCATCACCCTCCTGGGCGCCAGGGCCGCTCTCTCTCCGGCGTCGTGGGCGTTAGTTGCCTCGGCCAACTCCACGGCCTCGACGAGCTCCACAATGTCCAGAGGGTTCCTCATACTGACCGGGCGCCTCAACGGGCGGGGCAGGGCCCGCAACAGCCGATCAAGGACAACCCTCTCGGCCACCTTGTTGGCGGACGGCGAATCCGCGAGCAGCCAGAGATGGGCCAGACGCGCGAGCTGGGCGGCTTGGGCTCGTACCGTCTTCCACTCGTCATAAACCCACTGGTGAAACTGTTGTGCTGCACACAGGGGCGACAAGCCCACCCGGGCGAGGATCTCGGCCTTGAGCTCGTCGTAACTCTCATTTCGGGGAGCCTGGAGGGAGTAATAGGTGCATTGGGCTTCCCCCGTGAGAAAGGGGGCGATGATCTGGGCCCATTCCTCTTTCACCCACCCCTCTCGGGTCGCGATGACTTCAAAGGTATGGAGGTAGGCTTCGACATCATCCTGCTCGGACAGTTGGACGAGATGCTGGTGGGCTTTGCTGGCCACCTCCGGGAGGGGCACGCGGGCCGCCACGCTGGCCTGCAAGTGTTCGACAACCCGGTCAGTATATTCTTGTCGAGCTGCTAATCGCTCCGTGAACTGCTGCTGGCGCGCCGAGAGTTTGGTAAGATGACGAATGATCTCTTCCATTTCCCGGGAGAGAGAGCGGTTCTCCTAGAATGATCTTGAATACATCTCATTAAACGTTTCGCTGCATCAGTTAAATCATGTTTATACTCACTCAGGGTCAGAGGTCACTGCTCCTTCACTAATATCAATGATGATGCATACTAAATACAATCGAACCGATGAGCCCAAAATATGAACGCAACACGCTAACTTTCATGTGAAGTGCTTCCCATAGAAAACAATTATAACATGGTTAACATACAATTTAGAGGGTTGCGTTCATATTCTGGGCTTATCTGCTCGTCTGTATATTTACTATGTATCATCAATAAGGTGTATACTGAATTTGATCTTTTAATATCACTGTTTTAATATGAGGCACTTTAAGTGTTTTTCATGTTAAGAGTTTTGAATGTCCTGCTGTTTATAGTGATTTCAATACTGTGGCAGGTGCTGTAAGTGGATCACAAGTGCCCAAAACTGGGTTTGTTCACATATCTTTGGTTTTCTTCTGAGAGGTGAGCTACTACTCCAGCACCTCCACTGATATCTTATGCATATAGGCTATTGCTGAGCAGTGACCAGAATAGTTCTGGTCTTTCTGTGATTTTATTCTAAGAATGTTTCTGTGATTTTACAAACTTCTGAAACTATCATATATGTTTGCACAATGTATACTTTCTTCTGCACTGGAAGCTCCTGTCGCCAAGTCAAATTCCTTGTGTGCACAAACATACTTGGTAAAAAAGCTCTGTCTGACTTCTGACTTCTGTATCTCTTCATAGACACACAGCTGGGTTTTGGAGTTGCTGCTCCATGTTTCTGAACAGAAACGCCTTTCTCTGCTCATAGAGACTCATTTTACAGGCAGTGTTACTGAAACACACAGAACAAAAATATACTTAATTTAGGTCCATTGTTGTTACATATAAATATGTCTTACTGAAAATCTGACAGTTTTGTCAGTGTTGGTATTGTGGTTCTGCTCTGGTCATCCATGTATATAGTAATACTAACAGGAAGAACAAGAGGAAGTTGAACTAATGGCCACTAGATGGCATTTGAGTTATTGCAGTGTTGAGGTTTGTTAGCTGCTGATGTTCAAAGCAAATGAAATATTATAATTTCTTAATGTTGAGTGACTTAATCACTGTGTATTTTATCAGCTTGCATTTGTGTTAATCTCCAGTGCTGTTGAGTTTGATCAGCAGTGTGACACACAGCTGATCAACATTATAAAGCTGGACAGAGTGTGGAGAACCGAAATCCACCATCCACCAGCAGAATACATTATGACATGATTTAAATTGCTCCATTTGTATCAGTATACATTAGTCAACACTCAGTACAATTGAGAATAATTAACAGTTGGCAAACTGAGAATACTTTTACATTTCTCCAGTCCCCTGTACCAGTGTTGACTTGTGTTCCTGCCTGGTCATTATCATATCTGCTGTAATAAAGTCTATCTTTCTTAATAAACATTTTGTGCAATAGATGACAAAAAAACACATGAAATCCAGTTTGAGATGCATTAACAACAATCTGATTTTACTTTCTGGAACATTGTGGGACTAGTCATAAAAGACAAACACACTTTTGGTAATTGTTTATGTTAAACTGTTGTTGTTAGCTCAGTATTATGCATGTACAATATCATTTTTGCATGAGTAATAACAGATCAGCTTGTATAAATTGTCAACATATTTTTTTTTCATGAGCACTGTTAATGATACACAAATGTGATTTCCGTAATACTATTTTAAAATGCTTAGAAATCCATCATCAAAAATAAGAACTGATGTTTTGCTTACAAATTCTTCAAATGCATTTTAGGTCCAGATATAAAATCAATCATGTTATAATAGATTTTTTTTTATACATTACAAAATTGACATATTATACTAAACAAGTATGAAAGGACAGAGCAAAAATTAAAATAAATAAATAAATAAGTTCAGCCTCCAATTATAAGCCAGAAGTTTATTAATTCAAACAATTGTTCATCATGACTGGTGTGCCTTGGTAAAGCATAATAATGTAACTACATTAACCTTTTATAAGCTGTTATACATATTTTATTTACATATGTTAACACCTCCAAAACTTGTCAAAAAAGTACAACACGAATAATGTAGAACAAGGGAAGTTATCACATATATCAAAATGTACACAAATTCAAATATATAGTCTATTTAAATCAGGCCTCTATTTGGAGGAAAAAATCTCTTTGAAATTGCAAGCACTCTTCTGTTTCCAGTGAGCAAGAAAGTAAAAATTTCACCAGGTGCCCCCTCCCTGCAACTAGCAACTAATTTAGCTATTTTTAAAATGTATTTGACAACTTTTAGCAACTTGTGAAAAGTGATTAAAAAGGCATGCATTTTCCCTTTAAATTAAAAACACAAAAAGAAGAAAACCAGCAGAATCAGCTTGGAGAGAGTTGGAGAGTGTTGTCTAGCAGTACACACATCATATGTGAATTAAGTTTGATACACTGTAAGAAAGAAATATGTAGAAAAACAGAAAAGGTATTGGTAATTTTCTGCCAGGACATTATCCATTAAGTTTATGGACATTACCTGTAACCCTAAAACACAAAATGGAACACATAATTTAAAATACAGTTAAAGTCATGCTGAAACTGACTGATTATATTTGAGTAATCTCATAGGGTATTCTGCGCAATGATGCCATTTTGTGCCTTGCTTACATAATGACGTCGTCGCACAATGGCATCACAATGTTATTTAGCAACTTTTACCAACAATCATCCTGCCTTTAGCAACCTCCCCTGAAAATTAGTTGGAACACTGACTCGGTGGCAGTCAGACACTCAGAAAGACAAAACTCCTGTTGAGCCACATTCAAATGTCTTTATAAAAACACAATAGAAGTCTGCGGTGTGTCTCATTTAGACTGAAGTCATCTTGTGTGTGTTTCTATATACACACTGAAATTAAGATTAGAAGTGAGAATGAGTTTACAGTTGTGTTAATTAAAGAGAGAGATAATGTAAGTGTTTCTTTCACTCAAATGTGTGTCTCAGTTGTTTGTCACTGGAGGCTGTTTAATCTCACACAGAGACACTGAACTACCAGAATAAAATCCAAATCCAGCATAGGGGGGTTCAGTGAATGTGGTGTTGAATGTGTGTAAGCGTGTGAGTGTGTGTGTGTCAGAGACGATGTAGAAGGTCAGAGTGCCGGCTGACCAGTCCAGATACACTCCTACTCTGTCAGAGAGATATGAATGGACAGATATTGTGTTTGGCAATTAATCTGCTAGTTACACAGGTCAGACTCCAGGACTTTTCATTGTATCCAAACACACAGCCATTATTATATCCTTTCCTGCTGATTCCTTTATATGTCACTGATATATAAACCCCCCAGCCGCTCCATTCAGCCTCCCAGTAACAGCGTCCAGACAGACTCTTTCCACATAGAACTTGATAACACTCATCAAATCTGTCTGGATGATCAGGATATGGCTGCTTGTCTCTCACATGTGTCACCTTTCTGTTCCTCTCAGACAGAGCAAGATAAGTGTCTGTTGTGTTTGAATCCAGTGTGAGATCACATGCATCTGAACACAAGAAGAGAGATTATGACATTTAGAAGCAATAAGTAAGTTTACATGTTAATACACTAATAACTACCAAAGATCAGAATACCAGTTTACCAACAACCGGGTAATACAAGTAAATAACACCTAGAAAACTTTTTTTAAATTAAAAACAAACAAAAAACTTGAGTATTTTTCAATTATGTCAGTTGTGATGTTAAATAGAGTATTAAAAACCCCAGAGTAGTTCAAAATGTCAGCAGGAATCTTGCACAGACTCATATTCTTCTTTCATTTCTAAGGATGCAGCATTTTAACTGTAGAACTTGTACTTCAGCTGCACAGGATGAGAATGCATACATTTTTTTCAGGTCAAGAAAGACAACATATTTCTTCCTCCCATACTTTGAAACACTTGCTCTACTGTGGATTTAAGTGCATCTAAGCAGTCAAAGATGCTTTCCTGTCATAAAGTCAGACATGCACCCTTAAGATTCTCACCAATAGAAGATTGTCAATATGAAAACAATAAAAGATTATCTATCTTTGTGTGTGTGTGACCTACATTTCTTTAGTCCTGCTGTAATCCTGATCTCTCCTCCATGATCCACACTATGAAAACACAAGATGCCACAGTCATTTTACATAATAATGAAAACATAAAATCAACAAGAAAAACTGTTCTTCTGAAATCAAATCAAAATACACAAATTAAATCTAAAATTCACTTTCTCTCAGAGACGCTCTTTTTCAGAGCTCAATTAATTTGTTTATCTACAGTAAATCATCTTTTAGCCCGTCTTTCAAATGGACTTACAAAATCTATCAACTATAAGCAGGTGGGCATTTCCCCACTAGGTAGTTGGAATTTGTGCTCTGCATTTAACCCATCCAAGTGCACACACACAGCAGTGAGTAGTGAACAAACACGCACACACACACACACCGTGAACACAGCCAATGCTGCGGCGCCCGGGGAGCAGTTGGGGGTTCGGTGCCTTGCTCAAGGGTCTCACCTCAGTCGTGGTATTGAGGGTGGAAGAGAGCGCTGGTTATTCACTCCCCCCACCGACAGTTCCTGCTGGACCTGAGACTTGAACCCGCAACCTTCTGGTTACAAGTCCGACTCTCTAACCATAACCGACTGCTCCCCCCCTTAACTGGTCGAGGGAAAATAAGATAATGTATGTTCTAAAAATCTAAACCATTCGGATAATAAGATATATAGAATTATTCTCGTATTTTAAAGTGTCCAAGATAACAATACCGTTCATTTTCATTACTGTTGTTACAATGGCATAGCACGTCTTCAAAGCGCTCGCAGCACGATGCTGCAACTGCCATTTCAACAATATATTTGTAAAATCCATGAATTACCCTTATCTTGCTCACTTTCTTTTCTCTTTTTACACTTCTCTGCAGTCTGCACCAGTTTTATAGTGCTGCGCCTCTTCATTTTAAAACATTAACAGACGCGTTTAAAAGTTTTTTAAAGTTATTATTACCGACCGAGCATTACTGTCTGAACTCTGACATGGGGCCTATGCAGCCGTTTATATTGCTTATTAGGTCGGTCCGGCTCTGACCATAAGAGTTTTCAATGACTTTATAGTGCACACATGTACAAACACAAATGACAGGATGATTGTTTGTGTTGAACATACTTGAGTTTGTCCAGTCTGTAGTTTGGATCAGAGAGCAGCTTGACTAATGATTAGCGCAACCGGTGTTAATCATAGCAAAGGCAACGAATCAGATGAATTCTGTGAACGGAGGACGAGAGCGCCAGAGTTTATGCGGTTAGAAGAAATCTCTAGCATTAATTCTGATCATAGCTTGTCTCAAATGTTCCAAATGAAACTTCTAGATTCTTCTAGATATCACCTCAAACCTCTAGATACCACCTCATATCTTGTGGTAGGGGATGAAGTAGGAATAGTAGGGTCACGGGTTGTCACAGCAATTTGTACATCATCAGCCTCACAATTCTGAAAAAATTGTATCTGCAGCATAAACAAATTTAAATGAAATGTCCATGGTCTCCAATGTGTGCATGTTATTATACTTAGCCTACATCATCATCAGCTGAATGCGTGCCATCACAGGATTTGAGACACAAGACCAGCTCTGCTGTGACAGCTCTTTCATGTCCTCAATAAACAAAAACACAAGAGACTGCTTGAAAAATATCCAAAAACTATAATTTCATAATCACCTATATATTTACAACATGTCCCATCAGTCAAAACCTTATTCTATGCTTTACATTGATTTTATGAATCTAATATCTTAATGTGGTAGCCTATGGTATCCAAGTAAATAATAATTCTTTATTAAATAAACCATAAATCATAACACACTCTGGACTAAACAGCAACCGCTGGCTTACACTGGTCACTAGTGATGAGCGCGTTCGAAACACTGCTTCACGAAGCTTCGAAACATTTTCGAATCTTTTGTTTCGAATTAGTGTTTCGATGCGCGTATCAAACCGGCCAGGTCACGTGATTTTAGCAAACGAAGCTTCGTTACGTAACACGGTTTCGAAACGTTTAGAAACTCCGATGGTTCACCACTAGGGGGTGTTGATCTCAAAGTGATCAACACCCCCTAGTGGTCCGGGGCCCGCTCTTTGTATGTCGCTTATTACATCCGAGATGAAATGTCACATCCAAGATGATATCATCATGCTAATCAGGATCTGGCTAATTCGGTTCTTCGAACGCACCTGTTGTTGATGATTAGTATGGCTGGATTGAGTTATCTGAGATAATTGCGCGTTCATGGGTTGGTTTGAAAGGGGCTATGTATCGATACTCGAAAACACGATCAGCAATGCAGCGATTGGCTGGCGGCAAGAGAGCAACGTAATGACATCATATAATTAATAAAGTCACCTGACGAAAAACTTGACAAACTGTTTTACTTTTATAAGGAAACAGCCAAGCGAACAAAACTACATAAATGTTATAATAGATAAATGAAATGTTTTTATTTTATTTTTTACATGATTCCCAATTATTTATAATTACGATTTCTAATATTTGTACAGGCTTTACATTTTTATTTCAATGTAGTAATTAGCAATTCATTTAATTTTATATTTGGAAGATTTGTTACGTGACAGCATTAACTGGCTGTGTCCATAGTATTAAAGACTACACAATATTGTTATATTATCTTTAAATTATTTTTTAATTATTATTATTTTTAATTATTGTCCCTGGATTAGTAGGGTACTCTTGTAATAAAGTAGCGGTGGTAGCGGACAGATTTTAAGTATCAATTCTGCTTAAAAAGATGCAATCAAATTCTGTTTACATAAAATAAGCCTGCTCCCGAGCAGGTTTAAGCTTATGGACCTGTTGCTATGACAGGGATGTCAATCCAAGATCATGCCAAATCGTCAACAATCAAATCCAGCTAACTGAGTTAGTGACGTACGAAGAACGGGCCCCCGATGTTGTGGGATAAAAGACAACTTCCCTTTAACACAGATGGCTATATAGTTTAAAAAATGTGTAAGAACATGCAGTACTTTCAACCTACAAATCTCATCATACCTTAAAAATGACAAAATGAGCTTATGATAGAATTAAAACCACCTCCTTCTCCTGACTGATAACACTACTCTTGCCTGCTGGTTTTTACAGACAGCTCTAATGAAAACACTTAATTAATTAAAGAATTACTTAAATCAATTAATTCCTACCCGGTCTCATGGCAAAAACGTACCTGGGGGCACTTTTTCGCGGGACGCGAAATACGTACCAATAAGTACAAATCACTGCAGTTTCCAAAAGAAATGAACACTAGAGGCAGTAAAACTCCGACACCTTTTAAATTATTTTCAGACAAAGTATGATTTACAGAGTTTCGATTAATAAAGCGTAATTTTCGCACAATTACTTGAAGAGTATTATGTTGTGACTTCAAAACATTTTTAATATGCTGGGAGATTTGAAAACTGATGCTTTTGAATGTTAGCATCACACATATCCAGCTTCATATCAATGGGTTTTTATAGAGGATAGGTTTGCTCGGTAGCTCACGGAGTACGGAGACGTACTTGAGAGGTGAGGAGCTCTGGATCGAATCCCGTGTAACTACGGTTCGACAAAACAGTTCAAATATGCATATAAGGAAGTTAAAACGGCACGGTTGCATCAAAAAAAAAAAGTTTTTATATCAGTTTTGCATTTGTTAACACTATCGGGTAGGTTTAGGGTTGGGTTTGGTGTAGGGCATATTTCCAACACGATAGAGCATTAACATTTAGCGACAGCCCCCGGATATTTGAACTCTGAACCGCCACAATACGTACCTGAAGCAACGTAATAAAAACACAGCAATACGTACCTATATCAACGTAATAAAAACGTGCCAGGGTTCACGTGTTGAACCCGTGTTTTAGCGCCACACAGTGGACAAAACTGTGACGAAACGTGCAGTAAGGTACGTAAAAATGGTGTTGCAGAAAAGTACCCAGAGATAAGTATTTTTATGAGACCAGGTTTATCAATATACAGCGGTCTTAGTGTTGATTTGTGTGAGGTGACAAGCATGTGAAGAATGGCACTTTAATGAGCCTGGCTGCCCACTCAGACAACAACATCTTATTCAGTCTAATGGAGGTCCTAGGTTTAATTTCACACCTGTTGGAAAGAAAAAAAAAATCTGCAGCAAGAAGGTTATAGCTAAAGTGTAATTAAAACATATTTATAGATAGGTTATAATTTTTCGGTTAAATTGATTCAATGCTTCGAAAAGCTTCGTTTCTCCCATCACTACTGGTCACGTTAATCACGTTAACACATCTCCTGAAATGAACTTTTATATCTGTGCTGTGGTGCATCATGGGATGTGGGAGAAACCAAATGATAAAATGGATTTTTGTGGTTTTAAAATTTAATTACTTGAACTATGCATAAATGGCTTTTAAATAATAATTTGTGGATTAATGCATGTACAAAAAGATTATAATCTTGAGATTTGGTTATTTGGTGAATGTAATTCCTGGTTGCTTGCATCCCCGTCAATGGTTGTGTCCATGAGTATAAATGCTGAAATTTCACAGGATTGTCAGTGTAAGATGGAGGTTGGAGAGTGAATAACCTACTGGAGATTGAAATCATTGTGTGTGAGTATTTTTTTTAATGTTGTTTATTTTTCTCTTGTACTTTGTTCTTGTAATTATTTACACTGCCTATATAGATGTGATTTTAATGGTACTGAAACATCTAACCCAGGGGTGGCCAATGTCGGTCCTGGAGAGCCACAGTCCTGCTGAGTTCAGCTCCAACCCAAATCAAACACACCTGAATATACTAATCAAGGTCTAA
>NW_015551124.1:284861-287159 GCF_001515605.1 Sinocyclocheilus anshuiensis
AGGGTTCACGTATTGAACCCGTGTTTTAGCGCCACTCAGTGGACATTTCTCTTTGAAACTGCGGCGAAACGTGCAGTAAGGTACGTAAAAACGGTGTTGCAGAAAAGTACCCAGAGGTACGTATTTTTATGAGACTGGGTTGATTAATTCATTAAATAATTAATTTAGTTCATTGTGTGTTAAGGGTTTGATTATGCTTAACTTAAATAAAACACATAACACAAGAACTAATATTTAATAGTATTTAAGTGTTATTTATTTTTAAAAATGGTATTTCTAAAAAAAAACATTTCCATTTGTTTTGTAAGTTTGGTCCGAGTTCTTGATGCTTTTACAACGCTTTCACCAGCAGGTGTCGCCAGCATGTGCTGTTTCAAGTGCTTCGAGACAGCGAATAATTTTTCGAAGCAATTGGTTAAATTGATTCAATGCTTCGAAAAGCTTCGTTTCTCCCATCACTACTGGTCACGTTAACGAGTGTGTCTAAACGACCGATTTTAAGTTTTAAGTAAACATGCAAAAATAAAACAATACATATCCACTAGGCTAGTTAACTGAAATCAAACGATCAACTGCACAAACCTCTGCTGAACCGTAACTTGAACAGTGACTAAAATTGCAATCGACTGGCCGCTAGAGACTGGCTCCAAAAGGGAGTCAGTCCCATAGACTCCCCATGTTAAAATGTCCACTGGACTCCTTTTTAAATGGCTAAATTAAATTTTATTAATCAAAACAAGTCTAATTAAATAATTGAAACGTATACAATTCAACATCAATCTATTAAAAAGTTTAACAAAAATTACGTTTAGGCCCTGTAGGGTCTTGGTCACCTTGTATATTGTTACCAAATTCTGTGTTTTAATATGTCTAATGATTTGAATGCATAAAAACTACTTTTATTTATAGCCTTATGAAGTTTTTTTTTTCTTTAGAAATTCTGCATTGTGTATTTAAATTTTTCTGGTTATCGAATGAAGTCCTAACCAAGCGGCAACCTCCCGCTCTCTCTCTGAAGCCAACAAGGAAGTGACTTAAACTGTAATTCATCGACTGGCCGCTAGAGGCTGTTAATGTCTAATTGTTTGAATGCATAAAAACTACTTTTATTTATAGCCTTATGTTTTTTTTCTTTAGAAATTCTGCATTGTGTATTTTAATTTTTCTGGTTATCGAATGAAGGCATAACACATTCATTTAATTTATCTTTTAATTAATGAAAAACTAATTGTATTTTTTTGGCAAACAAAGGGGATTTACAATTAAAATTAAAACATGGAGGAAATATTGTGATTATTCCTTAATAATTTTAGTAGTAGAAGTTGTACGTACATTCTACTGAACAATAGTAATACATTTCTGGCAGAAACTATATATTTTTGACTCTCAGAGCAGTTCTGGGGATGTTGTTCATGTATTTATGTCCTATTTAGTGAGAAGGCAGATGCTGAAATCACCGCGAGCATTATGCGCGCTTCAGTATGTGTGTAGTAAACAAAACCGCGTGACATTCATTCAGACCATAGACTATGATTCAGACAGACACAGAACATGCAGGATTTATATTTAAATAGCCTTTTTGAATTTCGCCAGGTTGCCCTTCATTCAAGTCTTCGGTTTACCCGTGCTCATAGCATTAGCACAGCATCAGTTGTCCAAAAGAACCAGTTCGCTTCATACGTGCTGTGTGTGTCAGTCATAGTAGTTACTGTTCGCTACTGTTCGGCAGCTTCACACTGAATCACGCATGCGCAGTATCATCAGCTCATCGGTTCTCAAATCGGACGTGTCCGAAAGAAACGGTTCTCGGTTCAGTATACTGGTGATCCGAAAACCGATGCAACCGGTTCTTGACTCGAGAACGAGAATCAGCTCATCGGTTCTCAAATCGGACGTGTCCGAAAGAAACGGTTCTCGGTTGAGTGTACCGGTGATCCGAAAACCAATGCAACCGGTTCTTGACTCAAGAACGACTAATTAAAACTCACCTGCCTGTAGCTTCCTAGTAACCGTTCAGACCTTGATTAGCTTGTTCAGGTGTGTTTGATAAGAGTTGAAGCAAAACTCTGCAGGGCTACGGCTCTCCAGGACCGACATTTGCCACCCCTGCCATAAACTATGATTCAGACAGACACAGAACATGCAGGATTCATATTTAAATAGCCTTTTTGTGGCTTAATATTTACAGATACTAGTCCATATCACGATTTAAGTGTAATGACCTTCCTTTGATTCATCCAAACTTTGACAAATTCCGTGACATTCCGCATTATACAGTAAATTCCGTTGACTGGATTC
>NW_015551124.1:288026-288526 GCF_001515605.1 Sinocyclocheilus anshuiensis
ATATGACCTTATTATTTTTATTGTGAGTATTAGGCTTATCATTATTGCTGATCACTGTTGTTGTGCTATGATATTGTTTTGCCATTATATAATCAGAGGGGTAAGTTATAGAAAAGTTTATTAACGTGTCACTCCATAATACAATAGCAAAAATGTTGAGGGTCCTGAGGTGTGCACCAATCCATTTAGAGCGTCTGTAATGCGCCGATTTCATGGCTTTGTTTTGATGAGGTTCACTTTGGAAAAAAACATATTTCGGAATTATCGTACATTATGGGATTTTTTTCATTATTGATCGTACATCGTACAGAGGTCAAAATTATCGTACAAATACAATAATTATCGTACGTCTGGCAACACTGACCTCACCAGAAAAAAACTCAACACCACCATCTAGTGGATTGTAAAGAAACTGATTTTATTATTCTGCCAAATAGTATAATAAAAGATCGATACTTGGCGTCCGTGTATCGATACAGTATTGCCGCGGAAAATATCGC
>NW_015551124.1:292241-303228 GCF_001515605.1 Sinocyclocheilus anshuiensis
TTATTTTAGTTATTTTGCCTTTAATGTAAATAAACATGTGCAAACAATATACTTGCTCTTGTGAATTTATTTTGATGTTAATTACATTGTGCAAGCTGTCTCTTTAATACCTCGTGGTTTATATACATGCTGCTGCTGATTGGGCTGACATGTTTGAGACACCCACCAAACGAGAAAACGCATCTCAAACCCCGTTGCACACCGTTTCCAGGAAACATGTCGTTCAAACCGGAAACCGTAGCAAAACAGTGCACACCGGTTTGAGCTTGAACGTGCCCCAGATGTTGAGGGTCCTGAGGTGTGCACCAATCCATTTAGAGCGTCTGTAATGCGCCGATTTCATGGCTTTGTTTTGATGAGGTTCACTTTGGAAAAAAACATATTTCGGAATTATCGTACATTATGGGATTTTTTTCATTATTGATCGTACATCGTACAGAGGTCAAAATTATCGTACAAATACGATAATTATCGTACGTCTGGCAACACTGGGTCTCGCGCTGATAATGCAACATCCAGGTAGACAGGCCCAGGGCGGGTTATGATTGGTTGATTGACAGGCTCAAATCTGATTGGCTAAAGAGTACGAGTGACCCACGTGGGAGGAGTTCGCTGCCAGGAAAGTCTCAAAAATACTCTTTTCAAAGATTCGGCTCTTTTGGCTCGGCTCCCTTAGAAGAGTCGGCTCTTACAGCTTCCAAATGGCTCTTCATTTATTATCACTCGGAGCCTTCTATTTTAGCCCAATTTAGCAATTGTGAATGGTTTGTGTGTTGGTAAGCAATTTTTATTAAGTGTTTTCATAAAAGCCATATTTTTATGCATTTTATAGTTACAAAAAATACAGTTACTATTATTTAACATTTTAATAAAACTTTAATTGAACATTTGAACACAGAACCACAGCAAACAAATCAAATAAATAAAGGCCGAAGTCTTAACATTAAGACACTTTAGTCTTTAGTGCAGGTTGGCATTCAGAAACATCACATACCTCAGTTTGGATGTGCTGATACGATCTCTCTGTGATTATTTGTCCTGTTTTTGAGAAAACTCTCTCTGAGGGGACCGATGTTGCAACCGATGTGTCTTCCTACCTTAACCAACGCGCTTGCGGTTAAATCCGGTGTCATGAGAAATCGAGTCCCCTCTCGAACCCGGGTCCGCTTAGGACCATGGCGGTAGCTGTTTTAAATGCCTGATCAAAAGTCAACACTTATGTTACTATTTCGTTGTGAATATATGTATGGTAAGTGCAAATGCGTGGTGTATAAACTAACCTAGCAGGCTAATTGGGTAGCTGTATGCTATGCTATTAACGTTACGTGAGCTAACCAAAAAATAAAATAAAAATAAAAACTAAAATGTTTGATTTCACAACCTATAGCTTCGGATACTAGTGTATGAAACATGTCATTTAAAAGACATTAATGGTAATTATAACGAAGTTCAAACGACATAAATCAAAGCTCGATTTGCAGGAATTGTAATCAGGTGCTAAAAATAATACCCCTTAAAAGTTCGTTGAACCAATGGGATCACTCGGGGTCCTAAGGCTCCCCCATCTCTCTCTGTCGCTCTGTGTACCTGGCCTTTACCACTACACTTGCTATCTTTGGAGCGTGTGTCCCCCTTCCTTTCACATAATGGTATGATCCTAGTCTATCTTCCCATGTGATTGGATTAGCCGCATGTGTATTATTTATTTATTTTTTTGTAACGGAAAAATGCATAAAAATAAGGCTTTTATGAGAACACTTAATAAAAAAACACAAACCATTCACAATTGCTACATTGGGCTAAAATAGAAGGCTCCGGCTGAAGATGCGGCTCTCCCCGACGGGAGTCGGCTCTTCACATTCGCTACAAAGAATCGGCTCTTAGAGCCAGCTCGTTCGCGAACGACACCACTAATTCACAGACACAGTCCATGATGAACTCGTGAATTTTAAAAATTAAAAAAATGTTTACACAGTTGTACATCTGTGTTTTGCATTTGTGAAACTTGTTTTATGAATATGTATTCTTATTTTGTGCACGTGAATTGGGTTTCACGCATGTGTGCATCGTGTTTTTTGCGTGAATTATTATTGAGATTAATCTGCTTCCATACAATCACGTCAGCCAATCATAACAACGAATAAAACCAATAAATATAACAAGAAAAACTCAAAAGTAGAAATCCATAAATAAATGTAAAAATAAATAAATGTAGAAATACATAAATAAATGTAGTACAAAATGGTACATACACAAATGGTACAAAAATAGCACAATTAAAAATGACACTTTTGACAAAATTATTTATTCATTCATTTATGCATATCTGCATGTATTTATTTATTCATTCATTTAATTATTTCAGCATTTAATTATTTATTTATTTATGTATTTCTACATTTACATTTTACATTTAGTAATTTTGCAGACGCTTTTATCCAAAGCGACTTACAATTGGGGAATACATAAAGCGATTCTTCTTAAAGAGGCAAACAGACACAGGAAGTGCTTGTAATACCAAGTTTTTAGACATTGTTGAAATAAGTACAAGCTAGAAAGAGAACGAATAAATAAAGAGATGTTTGGGCTCGTTGAAGACCAGTCGTACCGCTGCATTCTGAATCATTTGTAGAGGTTTGATTGTGCTTGATGGAAGTCCAGCCAGAAGAGCATTGCAGTAGTCCAGCCTACAAATGAGTATGGACTTCAGCAGAGAAAGATGAAAGCAAAGACTGATACATTTATTTCTTCATTGATTTATTTATGTATTTCTACATTTATTTATTTCTGCTTTTATGTATTTATTCATTTATTTATTTATACTTAAGTCATTTATCGTCCTCCATATAGTCCTGCCTTGTAAATGCATTTCAATTTATTTTTAATAACGACATCTCTTAATCTTCAGCAAAAAAAGTGAATTGCGCTGACTCTCGCGAGAAGTGAATCCAACTGACGCTTTGCTGATGCTCTCCACGTTGATTGGCTGTTTGCTGCACGTGCCACACTTTCAGGTGCACACGAGAGTTCCAGAGTTTCCAGAGTTAATACAGTGCGTTTCCACTGGCACATAGCGAGAGCAGCGGAGCGAGCGTTTTCAATTCATTCCTATGGAAGTTGAGTTTAAACACTTGCGCGGTGTTATGGGATTGAAAGCGGTGCAGAGAAAGCATTGAGAGCGGCTGAGAGCGTCAAAAAGTTTGAGCTTTCCATGACTTTATGCAAATATCGAGCGAAAAACGCAGACGGGCGACAAGCAATCGCTGTGAAAAGATGATGAAATGTAAACAGGGTGTAAACATTGTTTTCAGAGGCATGCTCTGCCCTAAATTTGACACACCCCAAAGCAGTGGCGTTGTAGCGTTGCCAGCGGCACTGAGCGCAGATTTGACGCTAGTGGAAATACACCGTTACTGTGCATTCACGCCGGCAAGAGCGTCAAAAAAAATTTCACTCTGGCCGCCCTGCCAACTGTCCCAAATGTAACACTTCATGTGCACTTGCGGTCTTACAGACTTACAATTAGGGTTGGGCGATGTCTACCAAATTGGCATCGAACGATGTCTACAGTGAAACATCGTGATGGATGATGACATTGGGGGGCGGGGCGAGGTGCCCGAAGCATGAAACAAATAACGCGTTCTACGGAGCCACTAAAAGGTTAGTCGCTTGCTAGCGGTAGCCTGTTGCATTACAGTAGCCTACATGAAAGTTCACTTACCACATACACAGAGTAAGGCGAAATCTCTGATAGGACGATGGCGAATGATTTGCAGATCCTGAGCACCAACGACAAACATCTAATATTGTCAAATGTGTGGTAAGTACTGCCGCTCCATAGTATAGAGTCCTTGTGATCGCGAATCTCAAAAGTGAAAGTAAAATGAGCGCGCGCAATCGAAAGCGGTTTCAATAGCGGCTCCCTGATGCCCACAATTTATATACAGTTGCCTATACTTACCCAGCGATATAATTGCGAGAAAAAGTATTGAAATATTTTTTTATCCTCCCATCTCGTAGGCTATTTATTCCCTTTAGGGTTTCCGTAGTACACTTAATTTCCTTTCCGAACACGGAACTGGGATGTGGCGGATTGCGGGAGAGGGGGTGGCGGGGAAGGAATCACGATGTCAGCTTAACATCGTGATGTCTGTCAGCCATCGGCGAAGGACGATGGCATCGTCTATCGGCCCAACCCTACTTACAATGGCCGCCGCGTGTCCGTTAAGTCCACGAGACTGTAGGGTGTCCCATTTGTCATTTTAGCGTTCAGAAGGGTGCTCGCGAGCGCCCCCTTTGCGGCCGTGATGCGCCCTTGATCCGCACTTCTGCCTGACAGTCAAAGCGGCATTACGTCACGAAAGTGCGGACTCAGAGGAAGACCGCAAGAGTTTAGGGTGCCATTTGGGACAGGGCCGTAGAAAGATTCGTGGACGCTCTGACAATCGAACGCTTTGTCTTGTATTTAAAGGGCGGCTCTTGTAAAGCCTCTTGTTTGAGATGAGCAAAATCTGCGCAGAACCGATCACCGGTGATCATCGCGAGATGCATGCCGGTTAGAAAAGTGTCCGAGTTACGTCCGACTTGCTCTGATGTCATGCTGATTAAATAGCAAGCACTTTGAGTGTCTTGTTCATCATTTATTTTCATATAAAGCAACAGAACTGAAATCATATCATGTTTATCAACACAGCATGTGAGTGAGAATAACGCGATATCCGCCTTTGATCTCGTATCTGTTCCACTTCCAGAGGTCAGAACTGTCCATCTTGACTGCGCTTATTTCACTCCTCCCCTCACTGCAGCCGCCTACTCTTGCCTACATTTCAGGTGAGGCGAGGCGCATCTCAAACAAGCCTAATGTCTCTCAAAAGAAAGAGTCGACTCTGAATCATTGAAACGAGTCGCCCGCCCACTTGTTACGCTAGACCCGGGATAACGTGAAAACTTGGTCTGAAAGAAAATGCAAATTCATTCTTTGCCACTAGGTGCCGCTTTTGGAGCGTTAAAAATAGCTGTTTCCCCGGTAACGCTGTACACAAAGCAGCACTGCGCTCACAAACACTGCTTTATCAGGCATTACAGGCGAGATCCAATCAGACCAATCACCGCAGATTAGCGGAACGCAAAGAAGGGGTTTGGAAAAATGAATCGTTGAGCGAATCGTTTGGGAGTCGTTGAGCAAGTAAGGTAAAAATAAATGCATATTATAAGACAATAAAAGTGTTTTTTGACCTTGCATGCATGTCAACCTGTTGTCGGGGACTCCCAAAACCAAAACATTAACCTTTCATAATCCATAATAGGGGCACTTTAACAATTATAGTTACACGTTTGTACAAAATAAACCAATAAAAGCCATTTGTGTGGTGTGTTTTTGTGTTCATGGTTAAGTGCTAGTCTAATTTCAACATGCAGTTTATAGGAGACGTTTACTAGCCTTGGTCTTTAATTAACATTAAAATTAATTTGTGCGCAGCCTACATTTGAGTTTGAAATCCAAACAGTCCAATTAGTATTTCTTAAAAAGCCATTATTTTTAATTTTACAGCAACACTTGCTAGATTTGTAAATCTTAATTTAAGATTAAGATTCATTTGACAAATTTCTTTTATCTTACAGCATTTACCCATACTGAGCGATAAACAGACATGAAAAATTTGAAGAAAATAAAATTTTATTGATTGAAAATAATAATTAATGGCAGTTAATCATATAGTTAGTTAATAATACATTTCTATTAAATGACTAGATGTTAGGAAGCAACAGGATAAAATATATAATTTGAGGGTAAAATATCAGCCCATAATAATGTTGAGCTCAAGACACAAGCTGATCATTGAATGCATTCAAGCTCTACAACTGATTCTCAAACTTTCCTGATCATTGAGTCTCTACAAAGACCAAATCTGACATGAGTTTGATCCACATCTTCAGCTCTACTGAACAATCAGTTTGACTCTGATTTTAAGACAGACAGTTGAGAATGAGTGATCAGAAAGAGACATCAACCTTCCACATGGAGCGTAAGATGAGCTCCACAGCCTTTAACATTTGTGATGAAGTGTGTTTAGAAGATGAGCTCTGACTGACCCTCAATTACCAAAGTAACAGAGCAAGAGGTTGAACAGCTTCCTGTGAGTGAGAAATTAATCTTTCTCCAGGTGGCGTCAGAGACTCAGAAAAACAAAACTCCTGTTTAACTGCATTTAAATGTCTTCATAAAAACACAACGGAAGGATGTGGTGTGTCTCATTTAGACTGAAGACAAAGTGTTTCTCTATACACACTGAAATTAAGATTAGAAGAGAAAAAGAGTTTATAGGCTAGCTCTGAGTTAAAGAGAGATAATGTTAGATAATGAGAGATAGTTTCTAATAGTTTCTCTCAACTGTCTCAGTTGTTTTTCACTGGAAGCTGTTTAATCTCACGCAGAGACACTGAACTATCATAATAACATCTAAATCCAGCATAGAGGGGTTCAGTGAATGTGGTGTTGAATGTGTGTAAGCGTGTGAGTGTGTGTGTGTCAGAGACGCTGTAGAAGGACAGAGTGCCGGCTGACCAGTCCAGATACACTCCTACTCTGTTAGAGCGAAGTGAAGAGACAAGTATTTCTGTTCACTTATTATTGTGTTTCACAGTAAAACAGTTACTAAAACAATTCAGACTCCAGGACTTTTCATTGTATCCAAACAAACAGTCATGATTCCGTCCTTTCCTGCTGATTCCTTTATATGTCACTGATATATTCATATCTCTGCTCCATTCAGCCTCCCAGTAACAGCGTCCAGTCAGACTCTCTCTACACAGAACCTGAAGACACCAATCAAATCTGTCTGGATGATCAGGATACGGCTGCTCCTCTGTCATAAGTGTCACCTTTCTGTTCATCTCATACAGAGCGAGTTGAGTGTGTGCTGTGTTTAAATCCAGTGTGAGATCACATGCATCTGAACACAAGAAGAGAGTTTGTAATATTTATAACACAACAAAACAAGGTGTGTGTGTGTGTGTGTGTGTGTGTTTGCGTGTGCGTGCGTGAGTGTCTTACACTTCTGTGGTCCTGTTGTAATCCTGATCTCTCCTCCATGATCCACACTATAAAAACAAAAGGTGTCACACTCAATTTCGATAGTATTTAAGACTTTATATCAAATAAGAATGCATGTTAAACTGAAGATAATCTCTCATCTAAACACTTGTGCTATTTTTTATGTGAGCTATAAAGTCACTGAAAACTCATATGTACACTGCATACAGTACATGCATATACATAATGCACAGGAAAATAAGGGTGCGTTTTGTGACTGAAGATGATCTTGATTCAGTTCAACACCTGCTTGTGACTCATAACAGCAATATAAATAAAAATAGATTCCAATAGATAAATTCCAAACATGAACACCCACAATTCTGAATTAGGTTAAAAAGAAACAAAAATAATGATTTGTCGCATATTCAGCTTTACATTCACTCACCATTTGTGTCTATATTCTTTCATTTGTGTAAGCATATTAATCAATAACTGATATTCATTCATTCTGCTTCATGTCTTTGACAGCAATGAGAATTTACTTGATAGAATTAATTTTAGCAGCAACAAGCTTTGAATTGATATTTTGGGATCAGAGATTGCTGTTATGAGTCACAAGCAGGTGTTGAACTGAATCAAGATCATCTTCAGTCACAAAACACACCCTTATTTTCCTGTGCATTATGTATGTATATGCATGTACTGTATGCAGTGTACATATGAGTTTTCAGTGACTTTACAGCTCACAATTGTACAAACACACATGACAGGATGATTGCTAGTGTTGAACATACTTGAGTTTGTCCAGTCTGTAGTTTGGATCAGAGCAGCTTGACTAATGATTGTCCTGGGTGATTGTAACTCAGATCCAGCTCTCTCAGGTGTGAGGGGTTTGAGGGGTTTGAAGAAGCCAGAAAACAGCAGCCTTCCTCTGTCACCATACAGCCAGATAATCTACAAACATACAAAACAAACACTCAACATCACATCATCTGGGACATCAGATGTCACCATACATTACAAACACCCAGGAGATAAGGACCAGAGCAGAGGACATCTTTAATTTCATAATCAAGTGAATCTTTATCTGTTTTTTCTTACCTTAGTATGTTGAGTTGACAGTGTGAACTCTTCAGTCCATCAGACAGAAGCTTCACTCCTGGATCCTGCAGGTTATTGTGACTCAGGTCCAGCTCTCTCAGTGAGTTTGATGATTGTAGAGATGAAGACAAACTTTCACAGCACTGATCAGTGAGATTACAGTCAGCAAGTCTACAACACAGGATGAAATATGGTTCAGGAAGATGATGGGTTTAGATAGCACATGGTATTGATTCCATGCCATTCACATTACTAATAATATATTTTCCATCAGGTCATCTCTAAATATTGACTGGAAATAAGGCCAAATTAGTCAGACTCCATGAACCTTTGTTGCTACATCAACATGTCATATGGGTATCTCTACTAGCAATAACAATGCTGAAGTCAGGAGTTCTGTTCCCAAAAAACATGCATATCTACTGATAAAATGTAAGAAATCTGATGTATCAGGCAATTAATGGAAAACACATAGTAGGAATGTCCACTCCTCTGTGCTTTGGGGCAGTCGTGGCCTAATGGTTACTGAGTCGGACTTGTAACCCGAAGGTTGCAGGTTCGAGTCTCAAGTCCGGCAGGAATTGTCGGTGGGGGGAGTGAATAACCAGCGATCTCTTCCACCCACAATACCTCGACTGAGGTGAGACTCTTGAGCAAGACACTGAACCCCCAACTGTTCTCCGGGCGCCGCAGCAATATAGCTTACGAGCGTGTGTTTGTGGTGTGTGTGTGTGTGCACTTGGATGAGTTAAATACACAGCACAAATTCTGAGTATGCCACATGTCACTTTCACTTTTTAATTAGTGAATATAGTTTAAAAGTAGTTAAAATTAGCCTTGTTTGGCTTTAGGAACAAAAAAAAAAAACATTTTTAAACAAACAGACAGGAACAAATACAAACCTACCCACAAGATCAGGACCAGAGCAGTAGGCATCTTTAAGTTCATAACCAAGTGAATCTTTATCTGTTTTTCTTTTACCTCAGTATGTTGAGTTGACAGTGTGAACTCTTCAGTCCATCAGAGAGAAGCTTCACTCCTGAATCCTGCAGGTTATTGTGACTCAGGTCCAGCTCTCTCAGTGATTTTGATGATTGTAGAGATGAAGACAAACTTTCACAGCACTGATCAGTGAGATTACAGTCAGAAAGTCTGTAAAACAGGATGAAGATATGGTTGATTAAATTATTGTTTTCTGTGCTGATATACAGTGAGTTTGATGATTGTAGAGATGAAGCCAAACTTTCACAGCACTGATCAGTGAGATTACGGCCAGCAAGTCTACAACACAGGATGAAATATGGTTTCTCACTAACGACAGAAGATATGTTGTGATCATAGAGCATCAGAGTCACAGTGAAGTAATATAGAGGCAGTAGGACAGATAAACACCAAAAGAAAAAGACACTACCACTACAGTTTATTCTGACAGGTTGCACATGTCTGGAGTGAGTAAGGCAGTAGCAAGTACTTCTGACATTAAAACAGTTTTGCCCTCTTCAAACAGCTTCTGATTTCCCTTTAAATTATTGTCAAGTCAAAGAAAACAGTGTCAAGGTTTGATGGAGGAATCACAATGTTACTGTTTCTCAACATAACAGACACATTCAGATGCATCCCCAATCATGTAAATGAATACTCACAAAGCTTTTCTGCAGTTCACCACAGCTGGTATCAGTCTCCTTCTACCCTCATCTGATGTGTTGTATCTCTTCAGATCAAACTCATCCAGCACCTCCTCTGATATCTGAAGCATGTAGGCGATTGTTGAGCATTGAGATGGAAAAAATGTATTCACTGAGTGGTTCTCTGATTTCACAAACTCCTGAATCTCTCTGTACAGTCTGATCCTTCATTTCCAGCAGACAGAGGAACAGATTGATGCATTTGTCAGCTGAAAGACGTTCATCAGCCGTGAGTTTGTCTTTAATGTACTGTGTGGTTTCTCTGATGGTCTCTGAGTTGTCATCAGTTTGTCTCAGTAGATCCTGTAAGAGTCTCTGATTGGACTCCAGTGAGACGCCCAGCAGGAACCTCAGGAAAAGATCCAGGTGTCCATTTTCACTCTGTAAGGATTCATCAACTGCTGCTTTCAGTAGCTCATACAGAGAGTTTTTCCGACTATACCGCAGATATCTTTTCTTTAGAAACAACTTCAGTAATTCCTCATTCTTGACTATATGGCAGTAAAACAGATATAAACCAGCAAGAAACTCCTGAAAGCTCAGATGGATGAAGCAGTAGACTTTCCTCTGATGAACCACAGATTCCTCCTTAAAGATCTCAGTGCAAATCCCAGAATACACTGAGGCGTCAGTGACGTCTATGCCGCTCTCAATCAGGTCCTCCTCGTAGAACATCACATTGCCCTTCATCAGCTGTTTGAAAGCCAGTTCAGCAAGTTTCACAATCACTTTTCTGTTGGACTTCAGGAGTTTTTTTGGTTTTCTCCTATCATACTTCTGACTCTTCATGTTGATCTGAGTCAGCAGGAAGTGGATGTACATTTCAGAACACACTCACTGATGAAGACTCATTCACATCACAAACTTTCTCATCATCTGAAAACATCAGTGTAATTCTGCTTTCATCCAGACCATCAAAGATTAACACAACCTTACACTCCTCATAAATCTTTGAGTCCAGATCTTGAAGTTCAGGATGAAAGTCCAGCAGAAGTCTGTGAAGACTGTACTGATGATTTCGGATCAAGTTCAGCTCTCGAAATGGAAGCACAAACATGAAATCTACATCCTGATTGGCTTTTCCCTCGGCCCAGTCCAGAATGAACTTCTGCACAGAGACGGTTTTTCCGATTCCAGCGATGCCTTTAGTAAGAACAGTCTTGAT
>NW_015551124.1:303788-308297 GCF_001515605.1 Sinocyclocheilus anshuiensis
GGTGAAGTCTCAGTCACATCACAAACTTTCTGAGCGTCTGAAAACATCAGTGTGATTCTGCTTTCATCCAGACCATCAAAGATGAACACAACTTTACACTCCTCATAAATCTGTGAGTCCAGATCTTGAAGTTCAGGATGAAAGTCCAGCAGAAGTCTGTGAAGACTGTACTGATGATCTCGGATCAAGTTCAGCTCTCGAAATGGAAGCACAAACATGAAATCTACATCCTGATTGGCTTTTCCCTCGGTCCAGTCCAGAATGAACTTCTGCACCGAGACGGTTTTTCCAATTCCAGCGATGCCTTTAGTAAGAACAGTCTTGATTTCATCTTTCTCCTCACATCCTGGTTCATGTAAGGGTTTGAAGATGTCATTGCAGTAGATTGGAGTGTGTTGTGTTCTGGGTGTTTTCTCCATCTGTAAAACCTCATGTTCTTCATTCACTCCTTCACTCTCTCCCTCTATCATGTAGAGCTGTGTGTAGATCCTGTTCAGGAGGGTTTGATTCTCTTCTTGTTTGATTCCCTCAAATAAGCTCTCATACCTGTTCTTCATGTTGGTTTTGTGACGGTGTTTAGTGACTGTGATCTGTCTTTTCTGATGGATCACAAGGGGTCTTACTGATCTGATCACATCATCTCTCTTCACTCTGCATAACAGTGATATGAACAGAAAAACTGTGACCAAGCATTAAAATAGAGAAAGTGCTCAAATGATTCAGTGCACCAAATTCTGCACTTTAATATGAAATCTCAGTTCAGGCAGTGAAACAAATTGGTTTACCCAAGTTGTATGTTGCTGCACCAAAATCATTATTTTACATGTCCCATCGTGTTTGAACTCACTCAGGGTCAGAGGTCACTGATCCATCACTAAGACGAGGGGGGATTCCAATGGATGCGTCACTCTTCATAGACACACAGCTGGGTTCTGGAGATGCTGCTTTATGTGACTGAACATTATCCTCCTCCTCTTCTTTCCACTTATAGTGACTCATTTCAGAGGCAGTGCTCTAGAAAGTCATATAACATGAACAGAAATCATTTTACTTCAGATATATTTGGGGAATATAAAAAAATTCCTTGGTATTCTATGACATGAATTGTTCACCTGTAACACTAAGGCCACATGAATACATACACTAAAACAAACTATCATTTTCGTAAATGCAAACATCAACACATTGACATAGTGTTGTCTTTATTCAGTTATTTCATTATAACAGTAAGCCAAAATGGATTTGAATCAATAATTGCCTGTCAAAACCATATGCCTTTTCAGTCCAAAATTCCCAATTTAGAGAAAGCATACTTTATGACCTTCTTACACTCTAAAAAATCCTGGGTTATTTTTTTAACCCAAATGCTGGGTTGAGCCTTTTGAGTCTTTTTTTTGGGGTTATTTTTTCAGTGTTTGGGTAGTTTTTGTGTTACCCAGCTCCTGGGTCAGACATAACAACCCAATGTTTGGGTAGTTTTTGTATTACTCAGATCCTGGGTCAGACGTAACCCAGCAGTTGAGTTATTTATCGCAGGGATTTTGCGTTCTCTTCTGGAGAGGACAGTTCTAAGCGCCAACGAATTGATGCATTTCTTCGGTAAAATACAGGTTTGTGTACAATTTATTTTATATATAAAATCATTACTGTGCTGTATATCGTTCAATTTCATGCAGAGCAACATACAGGTGCGCGGTGTAATCACCTAACGTCAGTCTTATCCCGTGATGGAAAAGCCATGATACTCTGCATAAAATAAACAATTTTATTCATAAAGATACAGATACAAATACTTTGGATGTTAAAAAATTTCCTCAGAGCTGTTTACTGTTTGTTTTGGACAGGTTATGAAGGCAGCGGCAGTATAGTTCGGATATGAGTGAAACGCAGGGCGGCGGTCTCAGCCGTGAGCAGTTCCCCACCGAACACGACTCCAGCTCGGGCACGAGAGCCAGTGCCGTTACGGTGGAAACAGAATAACAGAGACTGGTCGTTTACACGTGAACTACTTCTGTTTAATGTTTAATATTTAATATTTAGTTTTAATGTTTGTTAAATATGGAAGCAAATAGGTAGCTAAATTCCATTTAAAATGCAATATGCAAAATGGCATTGTATTTCTGTATTTCAATTTACATTTTCCATTACCCATACGTGCAAAGTTTGTTGCAAAAGGAAAATGAAAATTAAATTATAACGTTTGGATCGTTTGAAACATGGCGGCTGGAGATCCTGATAAGATCGTTGAATTCACTGGCAGATGAAGTGGAGCGTGAACAGAGAAATATATGAAGCGTATTCCATGCTAAAATCAAACTTTCGACCAACCGACCGATCGAACGTCTACCGACCGTCTAAAAATGGACATTACAAGCATTACAATAATGATATTTTATACCTAAAATAATACTCAACCATTTCCTTCATCCTGCTGTACTTGTAATATGAAATATTGTTACTGAAAAGTGTTATAACATAATCAAACATAATTCAAATAATTTATTTACATTTCCTAAAAACGATAAACAATGCTGTAAATGATAAATAAAGGAAAATAAAGGAAGTTATAATGCAAACCAGTGGTTGTGTGGAGTATTTTACAAAAGTTTAGTGGATTTAAGTTAATCTGTAAACATTATTGCATGTATAAAGTAAAAAATAAGATATACTATAATAAAAATTAATCAACCCATTAGCTGGGTTAAATCAACCCATTATGATGGGTTAAATAAACAAGCCAATTTGCTGGGTAAAATTAACCCCATATGTGTTCTGTCCTATATCTAGCCAGCCCTTGGGTTAAAAACAACCCAAATTGGGTTGTTTTTAACCAAGTGTTTTTTAGAGTGTAACTTCACTTCCTGATTCCCTGACAGATTTTGTATATACCCGAAAACTTTTTCTAATGACCAACAGAGCTGTTGCCATCCTGATGTGAACATTAAATGTATGTTTAATCACATATACAGTATAAATAAATGATTAAATATAGGTTTTCAAATATATTTGATTGTGAAACTATATCTGGACACATTTTTACAGCATAAGTCTGTTTCTGTTTTATTTCTGTCACTCAATTTACATTAAACACATGAAAATGAATCCAGAAGTGTTATATTAAACTTACCTTTGTCCAATCAGTAATTAATTGAAAATCTGTCTCTAGACATGCATTTCATCTGAAATCTGATTCAAAAACACTTTTCTCAAATGATGTTCTTCACTTTCTTTGTTCCACAAAATGGACTTTGAACATAATTATATTGTTATAATCAACTCAGTTAAAATTTAACCATAAGATACAGTCAGGAGAGTAAAGTCAACATTGGGTCATTTATTACACTCCCAAGATTAAGCAAAGAAACATCATATTTAAGCATCATAAATGATAAATAAATAATGGAATAAGCAAAAAACCAACAACTAACAACTTATAACTGATTAATTCAAACTCTCAGATGCTCATCAGGAAAACGCATCAGAGACTGGAAGTCAAAGCCATCTTGACACATTCTGCACAGGCATAGATATTGTCTTATAAATAAATGAATGAACAATATTTGTTTCTGATTAATTTTATGTATTTACTAGTTTTTGCATACTTGCTTAATACACAATGGAAAGTGGACTGAATAGGGACATATCAAAAAAGGATTTAAAATACCATAACAAATTATATGTTTTTCAATATGCTTGAAAAACTTAAAGAGTGGGAACACCTAAAAACGGACACAGGGGTTGCTTTATTTCTTCTCGATACGTGAGTAACATTAGTTTTGCTGCATTTCACAGATCTGGGATATGCTGACTTTTGCTTGAATATACTTGTGTGTCATCTTCACTTGTTTGTTCATTTGCATTATTATTGGACACAGCAGATTCCACCATAGCCGTTGTCTGTGTTGCATCACATGTACATGAATGTGAGGTCAGAAGCATCAAGATGCATCAAGAGGTGTGAGGGTTGGGTAGGGGAATGTTTTTGTTTTGTTGATTTCAAACAGGGTTTTCAGAAATCTTTTACTGCACCTTTATCTATTGTACTTTAAACAGTTTTATTGCTCATAAACCTGCACTGACAACCTTTGATCAGGTGATCATGTCAGTAAGTATTTGATAATTGAATGTATTTTTGTAAGACATTATTTATTAGGAAGAGGCAGGGCCGGACTGGGAATTTCAGGCCGGGAAATCTCACACGCATCCAGGCCACACAGAAAAAAAGGAGCCAAAATTGTACCTTTTGGGGTACAACAGCTTACTGGAGCAGTACTCTTAAAAGGACATCTTTGTACCTTTTTACCCCTAATAGGAACATATTAGTACCTTAGAGTAGTAATTCATACCCTTAAGGTACTAATTTGTAGGCCTATATATGACCATCGCATAAAAAGGTGTAAATCCTTAGTCTAAGGCCGTGGACAATAATTAAACGTCGTCTCTTGCACTGCACGTTCACTTCCCTTTTCCTTTCCTTCATTTTCCCCAATACCCCCCCCTCCCCCCCCC
>NW_015551124.1:308472-309805 GCF_001515605.1 Sinocyclocheilus anshuiensis
ACCTGTCACTTCTTCACCAGCAGGTCTACTGTTATGACTGTTATGAACAGAACTGTGTCCACCTTGTTCAATGTGTATTTAGCACAGAATGTTATTTATCTTAAAATGACTTAAATACCATAGATTTAACAAACCTATATTACATACAAATATACATTATAGAAATTATTACTTTTATTTAGCAAGGATGCTTTAAATTGATCAAAAGTTTTGATAAAAACATTTATAATGTTACAAAAGATTTCTGTTTCAGATAAATGCTGTTCTTCTCAACTTTCTATTCATCAAAGAAACCTTAAAAAATCTAATCTGTTTTCGACATAATAATAATAATAATAATAATAAATGTTTTTGGAGCAGCAAATCAGCATATTAGAATGATTTCTGAAGGATCATGTGACATTGAAAACTGGAGTAATGATGCTCAAAATTCAGCTTTGAAATCACAGGAATAAATTACATTTTAAAATATATTCAAATAGAAAGCAGCCATTTTAAATAATAAAAATGTTTCACAATATTGCTGTTTTTGCTGTATTTTGGATCAAATAACGGCAGGCTAGGTGAACAGAAGAGACTTCTTTAAAAAACATAAAAAATCCTACTGATCAAAACCTTTTGACTGGTAGTGTATTAAAACACAATTTCTAAAGTGCCTAAATGTTATAATTAGTAGCCTACAATATATCTGTTGAAAAATTCTAATACTGAACACACTATTGAATTATTAGGCTGTGATATTGTTGTGTTCCTGTCTGCTCTAGCTCTCTCCCTCCCTGTACAATAAATCCATGTGAATATCTGTCTCTGCTAAATTTTTTGATTTAACTTTACAATCGATATTGATGTGCTTTAGCACAGTATTCTGAATGATGATAATAATGGGGTGCTACTGATAACCTAACAGATAGCCTACTAGCAGTTTAATACTCATCTAGGTTAATAAAGACAAAACTATCTAGCGTATTTACAGATGAGACTGACCTGCACTTGAAGCCCTGAACAGGTCAGTGATGTTGCTACATTTCACTGCTTCTTCTGGCCGCTTCCTCTCTTTCATCGAGCCCCGCGCATCGATTTGGAATCTGTTTGAATCGTTTGACGGAAGCGCTGAACAGACGTGAGCTGATTCGTATAGTGCAGCGCTGCCAGTCAAGACTAATCGATATATGATTTATTATCGATTTATTATCGAAATATAAAATCGGAAATGATCACGTTGGTACATTGAGAAGGCATAAATATAAAATAGTAATAATAATAATAATATGTTGTGTGGGTACAAACACTCAATACAGGTGCATCTCAATAAATTAGAATGTCATGGAAAAGT
>NW_015551124.1:309904-312499 GCF_001515605.1 Sinocyclocheilus anshuiensis
GTGCATCACTTAATTTGTTCCGTGTGTGTAAGTGTCTAAATAGCCCATAGTTCCTCCCCCCACCCCACTTAACCAGAGCGCTCAATACTACATCCACCTCCACCTTGTAAAATCATCGTCCCGATGATCACACCATTACATTTCTTTTACACTTCTAAAACTTTATACAAATTATCCTTCCATCACTTCTTTTATTTTATAAATCACCTGCAATAAATGATTTAAGACTGTCATAATTCCCTGAGACTCTCCATGACTCAACTCTACAGGGATTGCTGCAGCTTCCATACCCTGCACCGATCGTGGCTGTCTAAAAGGATTGCTGTGCTGTCCTGTTGTGGCCCTCTGGGAGCGTCAAACTGTGCCTTCCAGCCCAGCGGGTTGTACAAATTGCTCCTCCACTCTGAGGCCTTCCTCTTCAGCACTTGTGACCCCAGATGACAGATTCTCAGGCAACACCACCCGAAGCTCTTCCCAATCTTCATCTGACTCAGTCTCTAATTGTGCCATGCTTGTGCTTAACTCTGTACCTTGATGCTCACTTAACACTACAGGTTCTTTCTGTAGTGGTCCACAACGACGTAACTCCAAGCGATGTACATTTTTAGGTGGGTGCGATCGATCCACTGGCACTACTTTATACACTGCCTTATCTGAATCCAGTCTTTCCAACACGCAGTAAGGCAAATCCTCACACACATCCTGGATCTTATTTCGTCCCCTCACTCTCCGATTCCGCCGATATACCAAATCACCTGGATTCAGACTAGCATCCTTCACTGCCCCTTGCTGTCTTCGTTGTCTCTGCGTGACTATGTTCTGTAGCCGCTTCTGCGTCAGACTATAAGCTTGCTGAAGTCGGTGCTGATGTTCCACCACCCAGGTCTCCCTGGTACCTTCTTCCCTCCTTCTGCAACCCCCGGTCAACAGATGGTCAATTGGGAGATCCGGTCTTCTACCGAACATTAAGAAAAAAGGGGAAAATCCAGTGGTAGCATTTTCAGTCGTATTATATGCGAACACCACTTCATGCAAGTACTCATCCCATCTCAATTTCTTCTTCTGAGGAAGGGCCCGGAGGAGGTCGTGCAACGTTCTATTAAAACACTCACACTGCCTTGGGGGTGAAACGCTGTGGTTCGGCTCTTCTGTATACCATACACTTTACACAATTGCTGCACGATCTCAGCCTCAAAGCACCATGCCTGATCAGAATGAATCCGAGCTGGAACGCCGTATCGATGAATCCACTCCTTGACCAGGACCTTTGCCACTGTTACAGCCCTCTGATCAGCTGTGGGTACAGCAACTGTGAATTTAGAAAATACATCCGTTATCACAAGCACATTTTCTTTTCCACTCTGGGAGTGTTCCAACACCGTAAAGTCCAATGCCACCACTTCCAAGGGTTTTGACGCCTGAATGCTGTTCATTACTGTTCTTACTTTAGGCTGAACGTCTTTAGACACAATGCAACGGAGACAATGTTTGCAAAAATTCTGCACATCTTGGTACATCCTTGGCCAATAAAAGCGTTGACGTATTAATTTAAACGTTCGGTCAATCCCCTGATGGCCTTGGTGGTCGTGCGGCTGACTAAGTACCTCCTGTTTTAACACTTGAGGTAACAGAAGCTGTTTGACCCAGCCCCCTCTAGCATCTGCAACCATTCTATACAGGATCCCTTCAAACTCTTCCACTTTATCCCATTGTCTTAACAACTCCCGTGTGTCTTTTGGCTCCTCTTGTCTCTCTCTCTTGTCTGGTCCTCCTCCTTTACTCCAATAAAATTGAAACCATGAAATTATAGGGTCCTGCTCCTGCAGCCTCTGCATATCCTGTATCTGGAATTCGGGAAAAACAGAAATAGCATTCACTGTCGCAGTGGGGACCATTTCCTCTAACACCACCCGCTGCTCTCCTCCTGTGAAATTTTTTCGAGACAGAGCATCTGCGTTTCCGTTCATCCTACCAGGATGATACACAATTTCAAAATCAAACATGGCCAACTGCGATGCCCAGCGCTGCTCCACAGCCCCCAGTTTAGCGGTCTTCAAATGGCTCAATGGGTTCCTCTTCAGGAACTCGAGCTGCGTCGGAGGACGCTTCGGGAACGCCCAAATCTCGTGTGTAATCAGACCAATAGATGGGCGAGACATCACGGGTGGGTGACGTAATGCCAGGAAGCTATAAAAGCACGTGCGGTGAGACCAGCGTCAGCTTTTTGTCATTCAGAAAGCGCTCTGAGTGTGTGTCAGTCTGATATCTGTTTGTGAGTCTTATTTAGTGTTGTCTGTCACGAATCTAAAAACAAGACAAAACCAGACACCTAAGGCAAGGGCAGGCAGCGTTCAGGCTGTGTGTTCCTCCCTGCCCGCGTTACTTTACGGGTGGGGATACACATAGTTTGTTTGCTGTCTGCTTGGGAGCAAGCATGCAGAGTCGGCTCTCTCTCTCTCTCGAAAAAAAGGAGCTGACGGCCCGTTTTGGTAGCGTTTGTTACTGCCGTGCTTCGCTCTCAGAGGGCTCTCTTTGAGGAGAGAGCCTTCACTAGCGTTTCTCGCGGTGCCGGCCCCGCTTTCGCCGAGGCGGAGC
>NW_015551124.1:313666-360491 GCF_001515605.1 Sinocyclocheilus anshuiensis
CACCCACAGTTTGTGTGTTGTCTGCTTGGAAGCGAAGCACGCAGAGTCAGCTCTCGAGGGAGCGTTTGTTACTGCCTTGCTTCGCTCTCGGAAGGCTCTCTTTGAGGAGGGAGACTTCACCGGCGTTTCTTGCGTTGCCGGCCCCGCTTTCGCCGAGGCGGAGCGGCGGCTGTGCTCGTGGGTTTTGCATATGGATCCAGTGGAGGGAATGTAGATGGGCGCATCCCTATCTACTTCCTTAAACACCAGATCCAGCGCCCGCTCTCAGGGTTCGGAAGCCCGCGCTGTGGTACATCCCCCCCGGGGAGAGGGCGCGACGCTCTGCCTGTCTTTCTCCGAGGAGATTGATACGGAGGGCATCGAAGAGCTCGCCAGTTGCACAAGCATCAGTTACACAAGCATATTATGCCTGATATTATATAGAAGCTGACGCTGGTCTCACCGCACGTGCTTTTATAGCTTCCTGGCATTACGTCACCCGCCCGTGACGTCTCGCCCATCTATTGGTCTAATTACACACGAGATATTTAGAAGGACCTCAGAAGTAGAGATCCCATCCTCGTCGCCAAAATTCTGTTGTGTGGGTACAAACACTCACTATAAGGTCCTCCAGTCTGTTAATAAATATACCCTTTTTATTTATACAAATTCTTTAAAACTCTTTACCAACCCCCACCTCACAGGGTAGGAAAACATGATGCACAAATCACAGCCGGTACTCACTCAAACCAAAAATACAAAACTCAAATCAATTCAAAACAAACAAAATAAACTCAAAGAAACGAGACAAATTAAATCAAAACCATGGCAATCTGTCCCAAAAATACACAAAGTACAAACATTAACAAAGTCAAATCACATAAAGCACGTCTAAATCAATTCCTTTTCAATAATTGTTCCAAAATAACTTCAAATACACTTCATACCTGTTAGCACAGCAATATTCAATTCTGACCACTCTGGTCATTGAGGTTCTCATGAGAGTGCATCAAATCTACAAATATACACATGTAAACCCATACACAACATTCCTGACAAAGGTAAATCACATAAAACACATCTAAATCAATCATAAATAACTTCAAATACATTTCATACCTGTTAACATCATATTCAAATTCAGCCGCTCTGGTCGCTGAGGTTCTCAGGGCGCACACCATGATATAAAATATACAATATGTAATAGGTGGTATAAACAGGGGCGCTGCTAGCAATTTTGGGCCCTATGAAAGAATATGAGGTTGGGCCCCCTACCGCACCAAACATACACTATATTGCCCAAAGTATTGGGACCCCCCCCCTCTCTAATGAACAGGTTTGACTACTTTAGTAATTTCCACGAGTACAAATCTTAACGTTTAAGCGTGTAATGATATTCTAGGGAATTGTGTGCTTCTAATTTTATACCAATAGTTTGAACAGGACCCTTTTCTATTCTAACACAACAATGCCTCTGTGTAATAAGGCAAGTTTAAAAAAAAAAAAAGATTAATTCAGTCAGTGTGGAAGAGCTTGACTGGTCTGCACAAAGCAAAGTCCTAATCTCAGCTGAACACCTCTGGTGTGACTTTAAATACAGACCTTGAGCCAAAAACTCATCACCAAACATCAATGACTTGTACATATGCGTACAATCATTTTAGACACTTCCAAAACTGGAAGTACACTTTTTAAATACATGAATTATGTTTCCATCTTTGTTGCCACAGTTTTGGAAGTGCCTTTTTCTGTTCTGAAGAAAAGGGTGTCCCAATACTTTTGTCCATATAGTGTGTGTACAAGTCATTGGTGTTTGGTTGGTGTTCAACTGGGATTAGGACTTGGCTTTCTGCAGACCAGTCAAGTTCTTCCACACTGACTGAATCAATCTTTTTTTTTTTTACCTTGTCTTATACTCAGAGGCATTGTCATGTTAGAATAGAAAAGGGCCCTGTTCAAACTATTGGTATATATAAAATTAGAAGCACACAATTCCCTAGAATATCCTTATATGTTTAAACATTAAGATTTGTACTCGCGGAAATTACTAAAGTAGTCAAACCTGTTCATTAGAGAGAGGGGGGGGGTCCCAATACTTTGGGCAATATAGTGTATGTTTGGTGCGGTAGGGGGCCCAACCTCATATTCTTTCATAGGGCCCAAAATTGCTAGCGGCACCCCTGTTTATACCACCTATTACAATAGACAGAGATTCAAATACATAAAGCCTAAATAGATGTCCTTAAATAAATAAATATATTTATTAACAGATTAATAAACTGAAATTGCAAACACTTTAAAAGAAGAGTTGTTCTTTGTGTTTATTAATGGAATAATTTTACACATTTATTGGTGCTTAGAGAACTAAATTCATGAACAGTGATTATCATGCATTGGATTATTAAACCAATTATTAAACTGTGTGAATAGTGCAATATATGGTGAATGGTACCATATATTCCATTTTACCATGTAGATGTCAGAGACCTCTGGTGGTGAGAGGAACATACTATACTGGACACACTTATTTTACCTTGAAATATCAAATCACCTTGTATTAATATGTGAAATGGGAAGGTTCAGACTGTGAGGTTTTTTATGTAAAATCACATAAGATGAACCCTCTCCATTCATGCATTTGTTAAATTATTTTGTGTCATGCTGGAGATATTTGCCCTAGTTCGTCAGTTATTAAAATGATTCCATAGTAATACTAAGGCTGAATATTTCTGAATATTGACTAAACAGGACACTGTACAGTCTCATGAAATAAACACGCCTGCTGTGGCTGCATCAAATCCAGAGCGATTCACTGAAAGACCCACTATTTCTCTTGGGGAAAAATCTTAATACTCTCACATCAGTCTCCTCAAGAGTTTCAGAAGAGAACTTAACATCTCTACAAAATCAGCAAACTCAAACATTTCATCAAATTCTTCCCAGACCAATGATCTGAACTGTTACCCATGTGAGCCTGTTTTATTTCACTTAAAAGATTTTAGTAGCAATTTCTGAGCAATTCAGAGGTTCCTCTGGGAAGATTTCAGACCCAGTAAAGATGAAGATGTTCAACTCACCCTCAGTATGAACTGCTGATACATTCGTCCAGTTGTAGCATTTATTGATGTCCAGGAGAGATCTGGCCTAAAGAGTCTCAGAGGTCACAACCCTAAAAAAGGATGCAATCGGAGGACACAAAATAATGATACAATTCATTCTAAACATCATCATCCTCATGCTTTCAGATCATTCAGATCAGCTCCATCCTGCTGATAAGAGACACAGATACTTGTTGCTATTCAGTCCAGCCATGATCATCCAAACAGCTTCCCTGCAGAATGAAGATGAGAATGAATCTCTTATTCAGATCACATTCTGACAGCCTACAGATGGAATAAACTGTTAAAGTTTCCTAAGCATGCATCATGTGTCCTGTATATAAGCTGTTCTGAGATATAATTCAGCTAAAAATATGTATAACAAATATCATTTAGTAAAACACAAGAACACATGCAAATGTTTACATTTTATAATATTTGTAACAATATAAAATAAATGCATAATTTTTTTTTAGCTATTTTAATATCTTATATTTCATGTAGTAGAGTCAGGGCCGTCGCTACACTCTTAGAAAGATGTGTAGAAAAAACACTCTAATTTACACATTTTGTGTCAATATTAAATAAAAATGTGTAGAAAAGAATAACCTCTTTTACACATATTTATGTGTAGTTTAAAAATCAACACAACTTGTGAATTTACACACAGCATTTAACACAATATGTGTAGACTGATGTGCTTAAAGGGTTAGTTCACCCAAAAATGAAAATTGGCTTGTGTTTTACTCACCCTCGAAGCATCCTAGGTGTATATGACTTTCTTCATTCAGACGAATCCAGTTGGAGTTACTGTATATTAAAAACTGTCCTGGCTATTTCAAGCTCTATCATTGCAGTCAGCGGGTGTTGCAGTTGAACAGTCCACAAGTCGTCAAATAAAGTGCGTGCATTCATAATAAAACGTACCTCACACGGCTCCGGGGGGTGAATAAATGCTTTCTGTAGTGAATCCATGCGTTTTTGTACGAAAAATATCCATATTTCAAACGTAATAAACACTTTTCTCTCACTTCCGTTATCTTTCATACGCGGAAGGCGTTCTGGTGGAAGGCGTATGACGTATGCGCAGCGCGCGCGCCTCTGAGATATGCTAGTCTCGCAAGTTTGTTTAATAGGAGCAAAGGAAGCAAAGTTTTGTTACTTTAGCAAAGGAAAACCAGTCTCCTCTTGGCTTGTATCGAAATCCTCCAACATTTTTCTTTGCAAATCTTCGGTTTGTACTTCTAATTCGTGACCGGCATTTTGTTTTGTTGTCTCTCCGCATTCGTCACTAATCACGCAACGCCGACATGCTACGTCCTCTGCTGGCACGGCTTCCGCTTATGACAGTTGGCGGAAGTGATATAAAAGTGTTTATTACCACATTATGTGTAGTTTTTAAAGACGTCCGTTATTTAAATTAGCTAGTGTGAACCAATATAGGGACTAACCTTAGGGTCTTTGAACAGAATCCAGTCAGCCCATAATCAAGTCTTAATGACAGCGACGTGCCATTTCGTTTTACTTCTGTATTGTTGTAAGTAAAATATCGTATTTATACCATAATCGCTTTATTATGTTAATTGACTATCCCTCGCGTCAAAACTGCTAATCAAAACTAAATAGGAAGGAGACGAAGACGATTCGCACCATGTCCCGCCAATTCGAGCTGGAGACTGCTAGCAATATTCCTGAGGTAAGCTGTACTTGAAATCATATTTTGCTTACATTTATTAACAAAAGCAATGTTTCCTGCTGCTGTTGTTTTAATACTGTTTTAAACGTGCAGGCTCTGTTGAAACAGTTTCACTTTCGACAGCGTCACATGGCCAGTGAGAGAAGAGTCAACAAGCTCTGCAGTCTAGTGATATGAATGAAGTGACAGGTGAGGATGAAGTCCTAAGATAGTTTCTTAAAATTGTATAATGTCCCTCACAAGCTGTATGTTCCTGTCAAGTCTGAAAGTCTCCTAGAACCAGAGTTGTGGTGTGTGATTGCTCAATGAATCAATGTGATTGAATGATTCGGTTGAATGAATGATTCGATGATTCACTCAATGACAAAGTGGTCAATTGTCGCCACCCACTGACGCAACGATGTAACGAAAAATACAATAAAGGAGAAACCTTGTGAAATTTTATTTCAAATAAATGTATTTATATATATATATATATATATTTATTTATGAATTTCAGCATAATTACTCCAGTCTTCAGTCTCACATCATCCTTCAGAAATCATTCTAATATTCTGATTGGTGCTGGATGATCATTAGTTATTATTATTAGTTATTATATATAGTGCTCAATTATTAATAATAATTCATATCAAAGTTGAAATAGTTTTGATACTGAAGTGTGATACTTTTTTAGTGTTCTTTGATAAACACTCAGCATTTATTTGTAGCAAAAATCTTTTGTAACATATAAATGTGTTTATTGTCACTCTTAAACAATTTGATGCATCCTTGCTGAATAAAAGTATACATTTAATAATAATAATAATAAATCTTACTTATCCCAAACTTTTGAATGGTAGTATATCATCGTTACCACAAAAATGTTAAGCAGCAAAAACAGTTTTCAGCATTGATGATAATAAATGTTTCATAAGCACCAAATCATCATATTGGAACGATTTCTGAACGATCATGAAGACTGCTGAAATTTAGCCTTGCCATCACAGGAATATATAAAAAGTTATTTTAAATTGTAATAATATTTTACAATATTGCTGTTTTCCTTAAGTATATGCTAGTCTTGGTAAGCATAAGAGTTTTCCTTCAAAAACATTAAAAATCTTCATTATTCCAAACTGTTGGTAGTGTAAATGTTTAACTGTTCACTGTTAATTGAAAAAAAAAAAAACATAGAGCCTATATACAGTAGATCAGGTCTTTATCAAATAAACCTCTTCAAAATGTCAACTTTTCATTATAAATTTATTTATAATCTGAATAGATTACCACAGATATTGTCTAATATTATCAATACGTCAGCTGTCACGTAATGAATATATTTTAAATTGTGAATACTGAATTTTGTAGCATAGTGTTCAATAATTTACACATTTTAATAAGTGGTGACAGAAAATCCAGTGAAAGTCACACACTCATTTGACCTTGAAATAGCAAAACCATCCCATCACTGATTCTAGAGAAAAGAGAAAAAATGCCCCACAACTTCACCTTGCATTAGTGTTTATTTTAACAGTAAACTGAATTTTAAATGCTTAATAAATATTTGACACCTGACTTTTTATCTAACAGTGTTTTTGAGTGATAACAGTGACATTGAGTGATAAACAGACATGAAAATAGACTTTTACTGATTATTGATTACAATAATTGTTGAATTATTAATATACAATTATTGAAACTTACAATAAAGATATTCTAATAGTTAATTAAATTGTTAATGATAACTTTCTGTTAAATGACGGTAAAGATTTGGAAGCAACGGGTTAAAATATATAATCTGAGGATAAATATCAGCCTATAAATAATGTTGAGCTCAAGACACAAGCTGATCACTGAATGCATTCAAGCTCTACAACTGATTCTCAAACATTCCTGATCATTGAGTCTCTACAAAGACCAAATCTGACAGTTTGATCCACATCTTCAGCTCTACTGAACAATCAGTTTGACTGTGATTTTAAGACAGACAGTTGAGAATGAGTGATCAGAAAGAGACGTCAACCTTCCACATGGAGCGTAAGATGAGCTCCACAGCCTTTAACATTTGTGATGAAGTGTGTTTAGAAGATGAGCTCTGACCGACCCTCAATTACCAAAGTAACAGAGCAAGAGGTTGCTAAGAACTGCTTCCTGTGAGTGAGAAACTAAATCTTCCTCCAGGTGGCGCTCAGAGATTCAGAAAGACAAAACTCCTGTTGAGCCGCATTCAAATGTCTTTATAAAAACACAGGTCAATGTGTGTTTCTACACACTGAAAATAAGATAAGAGAGAAACAGTTTACAGCTGTGAGAGGTAAAGAGAGATAATGTGTTTCTTCACTCAGCTGTGTTTCTCACAGGAAGATGTTTGATCTCACACAGAGACACTGAAGTATCGTAATAATAAAACCCAAATCCAGCACAGAGGGGTTCAGTGAATGTGGTGTTGAATGTGTGTAAGTGTGTGAGTGTGTGTGTGTCAGAGACGCTGTAGAAGGACAGAGTGCCGGCCGACCAGTCCAGATACACTCCTACTCTGTTAGAGAGACATGAAGGAACAGACATTTCGGTACACTTATTATTGTGACGGGCAGTGAAACCATCATTAAAACATTTCAGACTCCAGGACTTTTCATTGTGTCCAAACAAACAGTCATTACTCCATCCTTCCTTTTTGATGCCTTTATATGCCACTGATACATAAACCTCCTTCCCGCTCCATTCAGTCTCCCAGTAACAGCGTCCAGACAGACTCTCTTCACACAGAATCTGATGACACTCAAATCTGTTTAGGTGACGATGATACGGCTGCTTCTCTCTCACATGTGTCACTTTTCTGTTCCTCTCAGACAGAGTTAGGAAAGTGTTTGCTGTGTCTAAATCCAGTGCGAGATCACATGCATCTGAACACAAGAAGAGAAATTATAACATTTATATCAAAACGTAATGATTAAAGGCCCCAGTATACTGACAGCGAAGCTCTTTTTTGTCCTTCACTTAAAGGTAAAAAGAAGTTTAAAAATACACAAGTATACTGTTAGCAAACATCTCGACACAGCACACGTTTCACATCATGTTTATTTATAGACCTTCGGTAGCTCCGCCCCTTTTCAACATTGCATTCATTGTCTTCTGCTTCTGTATTTCCATTCATTTTAAAATCTTACGAGTCTACTGACATTGTATGACATTCACTTCGAACATTATAATGCACATGATAATGTTTGTTATCTCTACAATAAGAAAATCCAAGTAAATCCACTTCAACAGCAAATTACTAAATAATGTTAACTAGTATTTTTTTTCCTAATCAAAACGTTTCAGAAGGAATGCAATATTCTGCTTGGAGTTAACTTATTTATTCCCCCACCCTTCTCCTTTTTAAGCCCTGGTGTGTGTGTGTGTGTCTTACATTTCTGCAGTCCTGTTGTAATCCTGATCTCTCCTCCATTATCCACACTATAAAAACAAAAAAGTAAAAAAAATATTTAAAACTAATGGGTATTAAACTGTAGATGAATCTATACACTCTTGTTTACTTTTATTATAAACAAACATAATTAAAATTGCAAATATGAAATGTCTGGAGTGGGATCAGAGACTTGAGTCTGTTTCTCAGATGCAGCTGTTGTGAGTCACAAGCATACATTGAGCTAAATCAAGATCATCCTCAGTTACAGAGTTCAAGACGTGTCATTATTTTTCTCTGTATGTGTATATATGTGCTGTATGCAGGGATCTATGTACATATGAGTTTTCAGTGACTTATAGTGCACACATGTACAAACACAAATGACAGGATGATTGTTAGTGTTGAACATACTTGAGTTTGTCCAGTCTGTAGTTTGGATCAGAGAGCAGCTTGACTAATGATTGTTCTGGGTGATTGTAGCTCAGATCCAGCTCTCTCAGACACACACACACACACCATCAAATTCATCCATGACAGGAACATTAATTGATAAAACAACAGGGTCAGTGTAGTTTAATTTGTATTTTGAATAAATAAATATAGAGAAATAAAGAGAAATACTCTGGAGAAATTGTGTGCTTTGCGGCTTTGCATGGTGGGTAAACACGCTACTGCTTACAACTTTCACATATGAATCAGTGAATAAAAATCACACATACTTTTCAAAAATATCTTTATAACAGGCTGGAGCAAATACAAGTCCAGAGTCTTCAGACACAATGGGGTCTGCTGATATATTACAAACACCCACAAGATCAGGAGCGAAGCAGAAGGCATCTTTTATTTCATAACCAATTAACCTTAATCTGTTTTTCTTACCTCAGTATGTTGAGTTGACATTTTGAACTCTTCAGTCCATCAGAGAGAAGCTTCACTCCTGAATCCTGCAGGTTATTGTGACTCAGGTCCAGATCTCTCAGTGAGATTGATGATTGTAGAGATGAAGACAAACTTTCACAGCACTGATCAGTCAGATTACAGTCAGCAAGTCTAGAACACAGAATGAAATATGGTTCAATAAAGAGGAGATGGTGGGTTTAGATATTTCTGTTTTGCACATGGTGTTGATCCCATGACTGATGTTCTAGTCTCATCCGAAGTGAACAATAAATAATGCCTATAAATAATAGAAAATTAGTCAGATACTATTGACTTTATTGTTACATCAGCATGATATATGAGTTCCTGTAGCTCGACTGGCAATAACAATGCTGAAGTTGGGGTTCGATTTCCTGAGAACACGTATACTGAGAAAATATAATAAATAGACAAATGCACCCACAACGTAATCTGATATACAGTAGGCAATACGTTTAAAACCCATATATAATACAGCATAAATGCCCATGTTCTCAATACGTAAATATTTAAATTAATGAAAAAATAATTTGCAACAATTAATACTTGTTTAATATAAAAGTTCTTTATAGAACCCAGATGGAGCGAATACAAACCCAAAGTCTTCAGACACACTGGGGTCTTCTGATATATTACAAACACCCAGGAGATCAGGACCAGAAAAGAGGACATCTTTAATTTCATAATCAAGTGAACCTTTATCTGTTTTTCTTACCTCAGCGTATTGAGTTGACAGTGTGAACTCTTCAGTCCATCAGAGAGCAGCTTCACTCCTGAATCCTGCAGGTCATTGTGACGCAGGTCCAGCTCTCTCAGTGAGTTTGATGATTGTAGAGATGAAGACAAACTTTCACAGCACTGACCAGTGAGATTACAGCAAGCAAGTCTAAAACACAGGATGAAATACGATTCAATAATGAAGAGATGGTGGTTACAATAGTTTTTCTGTGACTAATATTCTGTTGTTAATCAGAAGGTGAACTCTAAATATTGACTGGAAATATAGCCAAACAGAGTTGTTTTGACATCATGGCCGCAGTGCTCTATTAGTCAGATACTATGAAATTTTGTTGTTACATCAGAATAACATATGGGTTCATGTAGCTCTGAGAACACAGTCAGCAAGTCTATAACACAGGACGAAATATGGTTTCTCTCTAACTGAACAGATTTTTGCTAACATAGAGCATCAGAGTCCCAGTGAAGTTATAAGGAAGTAGGACAGATAAATAAATACCAGAAGAAGAATATACTATTACTCCAGTAACTTTCCAGTATGTGTGATGGCATTGTTACCTTATCCAACCCTGTTATTTTGCTTTTGCAAAGTAAAAGAGAACTGTGGACAGACTGGAAGTTTTTTTGGCCCCGCTTTATATTAAGTGGCCTTAACTACTATGTACTTGCATCGAAAATTAAGTACAATGTACTTATTGTGTTTATATTGTGTTGCAAAACACTTTTGCTGCTATTGAAGTGGGATACGGGTAAGGTTAGGGACAGGTTTGGTGGTATGGGTAGGTTTAAGGGTGGGTTAAGGTGTAAGGGATGGGTCAACTGTGTAATTATAAATGTAATTACATAAATTAATTACAGATGTAATTACATGCAGGTATTTTTAAAATATAAGTACAATGTAAAAACATGTATGTACACAATGAGTGCATTGTACCACATTATTAATTTAAATGTAAGTACATTGTTAAGGCCACTTAATATAAAGTGGGTCAGTTTTTTGTTTGATCCTTACCTTTTTTATTAAATTTTTTTTTTTTAATTACTTGTTTTTCAGACATTGAATAAAATATAATTTTATATCAAATGTTTCTTTCAATGTTATTGGCTTTTGATTAGATTTTTTTTCATTATGTTAAATTATGTTTTTTTTTTCTTCGAAAAAACAATATATAAAATAAATTGATAAACAGTATATAAAGTAAAAGTTAAAAAAAAAGTACAATATAAAGTATAAGCCACAGGAGAATATGTAAATATATATGATATTTATATATAGGCCTATTACATAAAGCATAAGCCACAGGGGAAAAATAAAATGATGAACAATTAAACTAAACTTCATTAAAGTCTGCACATGTCTCATGATCCTCATTTTGAGTCTAACAGGTTACACCTGTTGTTTGGAGCAGTGGAAGTGTTTCAAAAAACCCTTAAGTATGTCAGCCATGGTATGGTAGGGAGGGCCAGGGTATGATGACTGCTATACTCATACGGTAACGTCGCCCTGGAGTTGGAGTGAGTCAGGAAGAACTAAACACTTTTGATTTTAAAAGAGTTTTGTCCTCTCCAAACAATTTCTGATTTCCTTTTAAATTATTGTCATGTAAAAGAAAACAGTGTCATGATCTGATGGAGGAATGACAATGTTACAGCACCTCAACAAAACAAGACACATTCAGTTTCATCTCCAATCACATAAATGAATACTCACAGAGCTTTTCTGCAGTTCACCACAGCTGGTATCAGTCTCCTTCTACCCTCATCTGATGTGTTGTATCTCTTCAGATCAAACTCATCCAGCACCTCCTCTGATATCTGAAGCATGTAGGCAATTGTTGAGCAGTGAGATGGAGAGAGTTTATTCATCAAGAGTTTCTCTGATTTCACAAACTCCTGAATCTCTCTGTACAGAGTCTGATCCTTCATTTCCAGCAGACAGAGGAACAGATTGATGCATCTGTCAGCTGAGAGACCCTCATCAGCCTTGAGTTTGTCTTTAATGTACTGTATGATTCTCTTGATGGTCTCTGAGCTGTTCACTGTGTGTGTCAGCAGATCCTGTAAGAGTCTCTGATTGGACTCCAGTGAGACGCCCAGCAGGAACCTCAGGAAAAGATCCAGGTGTCCATTTTGACTCTGTAGGGATTTATCAACTGTTAGCTCATACAGAAAGCTTCCACAAATGTTCCCCTGAAATTCTTCATATAGAAGCAAGGTCACTGATTCCTCATTCTTGACTACATGGAAGTAAAACAGATATAAAGCTGCAAGAAACTCCTGAAAGCTCAGATGAATGAAGCAGTAAACTTTCCTCTGATGAATCACAGATTCCTCCTTAAAGATCTCAGTGCAAATCCCAGAATACACTGAGGCGTCAGTGACGTCTATGCCGCTTTCAATCAGGTCCTCCTCGTAGAACATCACATTGCCCTTCATCAGCTGTTTGAAAGCCAGTTTAGCAAGTTTCACAATCACATCTCTGCTGGACTTCAGGGGTTTCTCTGGATCTTTCCCATCATACTTCTGACTCTTCATGTTGATCTGAGTCAGCAGGAAGTGGGTGTACATTTCAGTCAGAGTTTGAGGGATTTCTGCACTGTCATCTTGTTTCAGGAGGTTTTGAAGCACAGTGGCTGAGATCCAGCAGAAGACGGGGATGTGACACATGATGTGGAGGCTTCTTGATCTTCTAATGTGTGAGATGATTCTGCTGGCTTGATGCTCATCACTGATTCTCTTCCTGAAATATTCCTCTTTCTGAGGATCATTGAATCCCTGAATTTCTGTCACACGGTTGATGTATTCTGAGGGGATCTGCTTGGCTGCTGCTGGTCTGGAGGTGATCCAGATGAGAGCAGAGGGAAGCAGCTCTCCTCTGATGAGGTTTGACATCAACACACCCACTGATGAAGACTCATTCACATCACAAATTTTATTATCATCTGAAAACATCAGTGTAATTCTGCTTTCATCCAGACCATCAAAGATGAACACAACTTTACACTCCTCATAAATCTGTGAGTTCAGATCTTGAAGTTCAGGATGAAAGTTCAGCAGAAGTCTGTGAAGACTGTACTGGTGATCTATAATCAAGTTCAGCTCTCGAAATGGAAGCACAAACATGAAATCTACATTTTGATTGGCTTTTCCCTCGGTCCAGTCCAGAATGAACTTCTGCACAGAGACAGTTTTTCCAATTCCAGCGATGCCTTTAGTAAGAACAGTCTTGATTTTGTCTTTCTCCTCACATCCTGGTTGATGTAAGGGTTTAAAGATGTCATTGCAGTAGATTGGAGTGTGTTGTGTTCTGGGTGTTTTCTCCATCTGTAAAACCTCATGTTCTTCATTTACTGTTTCACTTTCTCCCTCTATGATGTAGAGCTGTGTGTAGATCCTGTTCAGGAGGGTTTGATTATTTTCTAGTTTGATTCCCTCGAGTAAGCACTCATATTTGTTCTTCATGCTGGGTTTGTGTCGGTCTTTAACTGTCAGACCTTCATCAGGCGGAGAGTCAGAGTCTGTAGTGCAAGTCAGACAGGGTGTCACTGATCTGGTCACTTTGGGTCTTTTCAATCTGTGGAAACAGTAAGGCGAACAGAAAAACTGTGAAGCTGAGAACTGAACATCAAACACAATTCATCCACTTCAGAAACCCATTCTGTTAGTCTCTGGTCCTTGTTTTAAAGCTTGTCTAATGTTAAACAATATGGATTCTGCTGAAATTAAAAATAAACTAATAAACTGCTTGAACCAGTTGTGAAATCTCTTTATATATCTAGAGAGGAGAAGAGAAACAATGTTAGGCTCCCTTTGTCACAATCTTGGCACTCCTGAGAGTTTATTTCTGGTCATTAGTGATAGGATCTTGGCACTTCTTTTATGTTTTTGTGTTTTGTGTCTCAGCACATAGTTTGCTTCATTCCTGACTCTGTGTCTTTTAGTAAGTGCACAGCTTCGGTTTCATTTACCTGGCTGTTTGCTTGCATCTATGTTCCATCTTTTCCGTTTGTTTCCTCGTTTGACTTGCAGGTTTGCTATTATGATGAAAAACCATATGAGTGTTTATAAGTCATTTCTATTTACAAATATTCAAAAGAAAACCATACATAAAGTCTCAATATTCTATATCTTGAAAGCATCTCATCAAAAGTTTCACGACAGCAGTTAAAGCATGTTTATACTCACCCAGGGTTAGAAGTTGCTGCTCCATCACTGAGATCAGGGCGGTTTAACATGGATGTATTACTCTTCACAGACACACAGCTGGGTTCTGGAGATGCTGCTTTATGTGTCTGAACATCCTCCTCCTCCTCCTCTCTCTTCTCATAGAGACTCATTTCACAGGCTGTGCTGTGGAAGTTGACAATAACAATAAACTTAAACTAGACAAACAAAAAAATGTGATTCATGAATTCTTATACCATACAATATAAAAATTCATACCGAAACAAATCATACTTTCCTGGCAGCCTCACCAACACACATCAAAGTGTAACAGTGCAACAGTTTCATACATTCATTGTTGGCTGTCAGGATTGTGATCACTTGAACTTCAACTCTTCTAAACATTTCACTTCCTGATTTCTCAATACAACCTTGATTTTGTGAACAGCTGAGATTCTGAGTCATCAGAGTTGCTGCCACCCTAATCAAGATAAATCATTCTTTACATGTATACCAATTACTGTAAAAATAAGTAATTTATTTATGACTTTACTAAACTACGGATTCAGACACGAATCAAAGGATAGTTCTTTTGATCAGCAAGTACCTAAAAGAAAAACTCATCAGAGAAACTAAAGCATCTGCAAATATACATTACTGTAGAATTATACATATTACAGTAGAAATAAGTATTTAAACATTAGATTGATATTGATTTAATGCATGAGAATGAATTTGTTCAAACCTACCTTTGTCTCAACAATGAAAAACATCAAACACAATGTTCATTCTGTCTTTAAATACTTAAACTAATTCACATTATTCACAAACAGCTTTTCTCTCTTGGTGTTGTCTATGTTCTCCTTTTCACTGAAGTGAGCCTGTTAAAACATTTTCACTTTTGACTTAAACTGGTTCAACTGGTTTGTCTGTTTACCTGTAAGAGAGATAAACACTGAAAAATAATGTTGAGCATGTGTTAAACAGGTGAACAAGTGTTTGTTCATTTCTGAATATGCCAACATGTTTGAGACAGCGCCATGGTTTACTTTACCTGTGCTACAATGTTTTGAAACACATGAACACTAACATTACATCTTCTGTTTACAGAAAATGTTAACAAGCTCTGCAGTACAGTGTTATGTATGAAAATGAGAATGAAATCATAAGCCAACGCCAATGTTCCTCATAAGTTGTATGCTTCTCTCAAGTTTTAACAAATCAATTATTCAGTATTTTCAGAAGCATGCTAAATAAATGTCTCCCCTCACTTTCTCTCTCATCGCGCACTCACCTGCAACTTATGATGTGAGTCCAGAAAGTAGCCTACTGAAAAACTGAGATTGTTGTAATGCATTCTTATTATATTAATTATACACCAGAAACTTTATTAATGTATAAATATTTAAATATAAATGTTATAATTATATGACTAATATTATATGGTAACACTTTACAATAAGGTGTCATTTGTTAACATTAATTATTGTATTAACTAACATGAACAAACAATGAACAATACATTCATTGCAATATTTATTATTCATCTTTGTTAATGTTAATTAATAAATATACAGTCATTCATTTTTTGTTCATGTTAATTCACAGTGCATTAACTAATGTTAAAATCGTTAACAAAAAATTATTTTAATAATGCAGAAGTAAATGCTGAAATAAACATTGATTAATAAATGCTGTAGAAGTATTGTTCGTTCTTACCTTATATTAACTAATTTACTAATGTTAACTAATGAACCTTATTGTAACGTGTTACCTATATTTTAAACTGTTATTAGTTAAAATAAGAACTGATGTGTTGCTTACAATAACTTAATAAAATTCTGCTAGTAGGAATTCCATTTTTTAGGTCCAGATATCATGATAAATTTACCATTGTTTTTAAAATAAATTACAAATATTTTAAATTATGTTGTACTAGCAAAGTATGAAAGGACAGCGCAAAAACCATCCAATTAAACTCATCTTCCGTTTATAAACCAGAACTTAATTCATTCATCATGACTGATGTGCTCTGGAAAAGCCGGAGACAGAGACCACTGGTGGTGAGATCAAATATATTCACACACTCATTTGAGCTTGAAATACCAAACCGTCCTATATTTTTGTGCTAAAATGGGAAAGTTCAGACTGTGGCTTTTCATGTAACATCACTGAAGAAAAAATGCTCCTTGCAAAAGCAGATGTTCAACACACCCTCAGTGTTTATAGCAGACACATCCGTCCAGTTGTAGTGTTTATCGATGTCTATGAGAGATCTGGAAAGCTAGACTAGGAAACAAGGTAGAGCAGAGATGAAATGCAAACAAGAGAATTTGTGTGTGTGAGAAAGAGGTTTGTCTTCAGCTACTTCTTGAAAGTTGTGATGGTTTCAGAAGGTTGTGTGGAGCAGTAGATTGGGAAGATTGGGCATTGCTGTAGTTCAGTTTTACAATCCACAAATAGAAAATTCAGTAGACAAAAAACATAAGGTACGTAGATCCAAAAATACAATAATATAAAGATGAAAGAGATCTGCACTCGTCCAGATTCAGCCAAAAAAGCTTATTTCATTTATTGCTCAGAGGTCACAAAAATATGTGCAAAAAAGGGCAAAATGTGCAGAAGTGCAGAACGTTTTTGGGTATTAACTCTTCCTCAGTGCCATCCTGTTTTGCACTGTTCATGTCCATTTTGCACTGTTTTGCACATATTTTTTAGCAATAAATTAAATAAGCCTTTTTGGCTGAATCTGGACAAGTGCGGATCTCTTTCATCTTTATATTATTGTTGTTCAGTTTTGAAATGACAAGAGCTTGAATGAGGAGCTGCGCCGCATACTCTGATAGGACGAGTCTGATCTTCCTGGTTGGTGTTAGTGTTGCAGACCCCAGTTAAACAGTCCTTCATCCAAGTAGAGATGTATTAAAGGCAGAGTCACAAGCTGAGACAGTGGGATCATCAGGTTGAAGCTACAGATAGAGCTGTGTATCATCTTCAGAGCAGTGGTAGGAGAGAGTGTCAGTAGCTTCACTGACATCATGAGAAGAGAAGTGGTTAATGTTGGGGAGAGATGTGACACCACAGAGAAGAAGCATGTAGAGGAGTCAGAGCAACGGTTATAGCGAAAGGAGACCAGAGGATTCATTGGTGAGCATGAAAAGAGAGTGAAGGAGAACTGGAGAAAGAAGTGACAGAGCATTTTAATGGAGTGACAAGGTGGTTGTCAGTGATGCAGTTACGTGTGAGGATGATGTCTAGTTATTTGCCTGCTTTGTGTGTCTCAGCTGCTTGAGGTTTGTCACAGTGAATGTTAAAGTCACCAAGGATTTCCAGCTGTGTTTCATCCTCTGGGAAAGAAGACAGCAGCATGTCTTGACCTTGAGGACTGAAGGTTGTAGCGTCTGCGTAAAATCATGGATGGTCTTTGGGGTTTTATGGCTTAAGAGATCCCTTTTAGCCTTTGACATTTGCATTTAAATTCCAGTCCTGGCCACAGATTCTACATTTATATGGGTGCTAAATTGTCAAATGGTTCCCCCCACTATCAAGGAGATGCTAAGCAGTCTATCACTATCATCTCCCCATCTGACTTCAAAAGTTTCCAAAGAGAAGTAAATGACCCCCCGGTGCCAGGCGCCAATGGGCCTGGCTGACCTGCAAAACTACACCATATACACAATACACAACACACACACATATAGACCGTTTCTTTATTTAGACAATAATTAATCAGTTACAATTGTATCTGGTATATGCATGTGTTGTTTGTATGTTTCCCTATTGTATTAGCCTAGTCATTAGCTTAGGCTAATCTCTGCTCAGAAAACTCTTCCTTTGAGACGACACTTTCCAAGACTCCTAAAACTCTCCTCTTGAGTTTGATTTTCCGGCAGTTTTTCATCTTCAAGTAACTCTGTCGATCCGCTGTGGACTTTCCTATCTTCAGAAGAACCAGAAGTAAACTTCCAGCTCACTTCTAAAAGAACTTATCAAGAACCATTGTCTACCGTATCAGGACTCTTGATTCAGCAACGAAGCCAATGCAAGTAACTGTTTACAACTATTTATTAATTGACGTGAAATACTGCCATTCTTTTGCTCTTCTGTCTCTTTTCCTTACTTTTCTTCATTCTGTATATATATGTTTTGCTTAGTTATATGTTAGATATAGTTTCATTTATTAAATCCCTTATTTCCACCATTGACTGCCTCCGTGTGCTGCTCACAATTCGAAGTCACTGAATGTTTGATCCCTTGCTACATGCTAAGTTAATGCTAGTACTGTATGCAGGAAAGTTATTCTTTCTTGGCCAGGAAAATAATCTTTCTTTGAATTGATAAATGATTATATTGTCTGCTCGGTGGACGGACAGATCAAATAATTGTAATATTGATTCTGCTACAGTTAATTCTAAGAACTAATCTAAATATTTATTATTAATCAAAACCAGTTATAATTAGTCATAAATATTTCCCTTTTGAGCTGATTTACTACAAGGTGTCAAGATTAATTTAGGCAGGATCAGTAACAGTTATGGCATGATATTCAAAGAAAGAGTAAGTGCAGAGAGAAGGTCTTTATCAAATAAACCTTTTTGAATCATCTGTATTCATATATTTATAATCTAAATAGATTAACACATATATTGAACTGTAACATTACCAATAATTCAACTATCACGTAATGAATAAATATAAATTTCTATTTAGTTATTTCAACTGCAACATTGATTTGTAAATATTCACAATAAATACTTGACATATTACTAATAGCACTGATTCATACTGAGTGATAAACACATAAAAATATATTTTATTTTATTGATTTAATAATTAATGATAGTTAATGATAAAGTTGCTAAATGGCTGCAAGTATTTGGAAACAACAGACTAAAATACATAAATCTCCCTCCATGTGGCACTCAGTGACTCAGAAAGACAAACCTCCCCAGGTGAAAAAGACGTAGTATTAAATGTATTAAAAATATACTTGAAATTCAAGAAGTATGTTTATGATACATTTGTATTCCCAACATGCTTATTTGAAGTGCAATAAAAATATACTGAATTGCATTTTAATATATTTCTAAAAAGTATACATTACAGTTTTCTAGATATCAAAGTGTGTACGTGTGTGTATACTGAATAAAGCAGGTTTATAATATACTAGTAGTGTAATGCTAATGCATTTCCAATGAGCTGAAATACAATTGAAATGTACTTGAAGTACATTAAAACAATGCTTCAAATATACTCTAACTGTAGTTCATGAAGTATTAAAAGGACATTTTAAATGTATTTTAAGAAATACACTTAAATTGCACTAAATATACTTAAAGTGGTTCCATTTTAACACAATTTCAATATATTAAATATATTACAAATAGATTAAAATCAAACTTAAACATATCTTGAAATACACTTAATATACTTAAAGTTGTTTCAAAATAATACATTTAATATGCACTTAGTATAGTATAATTTAAATATAGTAAGTATGTCTGAAAAAGCACAATTTAAATATATTTATTTTTCACCTGGGTCATATTCGGATGCCTTTATAAAAACACAAAACAAGTCTGTGGTGTGTCACATTCAGACTGAAGTCAACGTGTTTTTATACACACACACACTGAAATTAAGATTAGAAGAGAGAAAGAGTTTACAGTTGTTGAGTTCAAGAGAGATAATGTGAATGAGTTTCTTCCACTTAACTGTGTCTCACTTGTTTCTCATGAAAGGCTGTTTAATCTCACACAGAGACACTGAACTACCAGAATAAACCCCAAATCCAGCATAGAGGGGTTCAGTGGATGTGGTGTTGAATGTGTGTAAGCGTGTGAGTGTGTGTGTGTCAGAGACACTGTAAAAGGACAGAGTGCCGGCTGACCAGTCCAGATACACTCCTACTTTCTTAGGGCGATGTGAAGGGACAGATATTTCTGTGATCTTATTACTGTGTCTCACAGAGAAACTGTTATTAAAACAGTTCAAACTCCAGGACTTTTCATTGTATCCAAGCAAACAGTCATCACTCTCTCCTTTCCTGCTGATTCCTTTACATGTCACTGATATATAAACGTTCCCACTCCATTCAGCCTCCCAGTAACAGCGTCCAGACAGACTCTTTCCACATAGAACTTGATAACACTCATCAAATCTGTCTGGATGATCAGGATACGGCTGCTTCTCTCTCACATGTGTCACTTTTCTGTTCCTCTCAGACAGAGACAGATAAGTGTTTGCTGTGTTTAAATCCAGTGTGAGATCACATGCATCTGAACACAAGAAGAGAGATTATAACACTCCTAAAACAAAACAGTGATTAAAGTGTGTGTATGTGTGTGTGTGAGAGACCTACATTTTTGTGGTCCTGTTATAATTCTGATCTCTCCTCCGTGATCCACACTATAAAAACAAAAGATGAACCCATAATAATGTGGATGGCTGTTCAGAAATGATTTTGTTAATGTTAATATTTTCTAATGATTTATTACTTGGCTGAAAGCATGGAGACACATCAAACTCTGTAAATGTACTCTTGGTCATTGTCAGATGATTAAGTAGTGTGTTAAATGTTTGCAGTAGTACATACTGTGCAATTCGTTCTGTTTATACAGCAGACCTGACCCTGATTCATTACTACCAACACTCAAAATTAACAAAAATATAAAGCTTTTAATTTGATTTATCACTGTGTTTTTAATTAAGTTTAATATAAAACAAGGATGTTTTTCTAGCTGTAATATAATTTCAACCTAAAGTCAGTTCATCTTTACAACTGGTCTTAACTTAAAAAAACAAAAAAAACAATCTGGACAAGTCCATGGTAAATATAATGTAAGCAAATAATGATAGATATTTAATTTTTGATGTTTAACTAAATCTCCAAAATCAGGCCAAAGTCCCTTCTGATTAAGATCCTTTGAGCTGTCTGTCTGTCCTCCAGCATTACATGTAGTTTCTGATTCACAGTCTCTATCACTGGACAAGTTCCTCAAGCCTTGACCTACAGACTCACATCTACATTTACTAATCATTTGGGTCTAAATAATTTCATTTGTGCAGGTGTTAACTGATATTCATCTACTAACTGCATGAATCTCTTGCTGTTCAGCTGCACTGAGCTGATCTGCTTTATTCAGTTTCAAAATGTCAAACATAATTTCTTCTCATTTAGACTGTGATCTCTGTATTTTCAGATTGTGGACCTGTTTTTGCTTTGTGTCTCCGGCAGCATCAATAATTTACTTTCTAGAGCAGCAACAAGCTTTGAATTGATGTTTTGGGATCAGAGACTTGAGTCTGTTTCTCAGATGCAGCTGTTGAACTGAATCAAAATCAACTTCACTTACAGAGTTCAAGACACGCCCTTATCTTCCATGTGCAGTATTGATGAGTATATACAGTATGTGCTGTATGCAGGGACCTATTTACATATGAGTTTTCAATGACTTTATGACACATGACAGGTTGAGATTTTTAGTGTTGAACATACTTGAGTTTGTCCAGTCGGTAGTTTGGATCAGAGAGCAGCTTGACTAATGATTGTCCTGGGTGATTGTAACTCAGATCCAGCTCTCTCAGGTGTGAGGGGTTTGAACTCAGAGCTGAAGCCAGAAAACAGCAGCCTTCCTCTGTCACCATACATCCAGATAATCTACAAACACACACACACACACTCACATAATCTGGGACTTGAGGTCATCTTCAACTGAAACACACACAGGAATGTTCAGATTCCTGTCACTATGCAAAAAAATTTAATTATTCATTGTTTCAGTGTATCACTTTTTATCCACAGGTCACAGATTGCAGGTTCAGTTCAGCTTGAGTAACTCTGGTTTCAATGTTTTACTCAGTGTCACAGTGTTGATGGAGCAGAATTTTTTCTCAAGAACAGTTTCTGTCATCCCCACTCCTCGCAAATTTAATTTAATCATTGAGTAAATCATTTCATCTAAAAAGTTCATAAAAAACTGGCTGGAGCAAATGCAAACTTAAAGTCTTCAGACACACTAGGGTCTGTGATATATTACCAAAAAAAAATCAAAAAAAAATCAGTAAAGCAGAGGGCATCTTTCATTTAATAACCATGTGAATCTTCATCTGATTGTATTACCTCAGTATGTTGAGTTGACAGTGTGAACTCTTCAGTCCATCAGACAGAAGCTTCACTCCTGAATCCTGCAGGTCATTATTACTCAGGTCCAGCTCTCTCAGTGAGTTTGATGATTGTAGAGATGAAGACAAACTTTCACAGCACTGATCAGTGAGATTACAGTCAGCAAACCTGTAACACAGGATGAAATATAATTTTTTTGCAACATGTATTCAGTGTAGCATCAGTGTCACAGTTGTCACGACACACACTCAAACGAGTGAGGAGACGAGGAATAAAAGTAAATTCCAAAGTATTTAATAAACAAAAGCCGGGAATACAGAGGCACGGGTAACACTGAGGACACGAAATGACATTCGACAGCAGACAGCAAACAAGGGGCAAAACACACTTTAAATGAACAGAAACTAATGGGACACACCTGGGATCAATAGAACTAAATGGGAATAGGAACAGGAAAACCAAATATGGGCATAAACATTAACCTGGAGCACATGGGGGAGGAAAACACAACACGAGACATGGAACAAAGTCTGACATTACTCCCCCTTCCCGGAAGGCGCGTCCCGCGCCATACAACATCCAACGGGGAGGGGGGGAGGGGCGCTCTGGAGGTCCCTCAGGACAGACACGAGATGGCGGGCCTCCAGAGTGATACCCGTTCGGGGTGCCATGGTGGTGCAGGCAGCTCGGGGAGCCATGGCGGAGTAGGGAACTCAGGAGGTCATGGCGGATCCGACAGTCCAGGAGGCCATGGCGGTGTAGGGAACTCAGGAGGCCATGGTGATCAGGAGCCCTACCTGGGCTCGACGGGGGAACAGGAGCCCTCCATGGGCTATACTCGAGAACAGGGGCCCTCACTGGAGCGAGCTCTGGGCTGGCGGCGGGCTTGTGGGAGCTGCGGCCGGCAGGCTTGACTTCGGAGCGACGAAAACAAAACACGGGAGACGGAGCGCCGCATACTATTTCGGTCTGCTGTTCTGTCACGACACACACTCTGGGAGCACAGGCGAGGAGACGAGGAATAAAGTACATTTCAAAGTATTTAATAAACAAAAGCCAGGAAAACAGAGGCACGGGTAACACTGCGGACACGAAATGACATTCGACAGCTGACAGCAAAACACACTTAAAATAAACAGAAACTAATGTGACACACCTGAGATCAATAGAACTAAATGGGAATAGGAACAGGAAAACCAAATATGGGCATAAACATTAACCTGGAGCACATGGGGGAGTAAAACACAACACGAGACATGGTCTGACAACAGTGAAGTAATAAGGAGGACGTAGGACAGAAAAATGCCAAAAAGAAGACAACACTATTACTCCAGCTGGTATTTAAAAGTGTGACGTGACGTGACATGTGGCCAAGTATGGTGACCCATACTCGGAATTAGTGCTCTGCATTTACCCATCCAAAGTGCACACACACAGCAGTGAACACACACCCGGAGCAGTGGGCAGCCATTTATGCTGCAGCACGCAGTTGGGGGTTCGGTGCCTTGCTCAAGGGCACCTCAGTCGTGGTATTGAAGGTGGGAGAGAGCGCTGTACATTCACTCCCCCCACCTACAATCCCTGCCGGTACGAGACTCGAACCCACAACCTTTGGGTTATGAGTCCGACTCTCTAACCATTAGGCCACGACTTCCCCGAAAATAGACCTCCTTCGAGCCAGAGTCGAACCAGCGACCTAAGGATTGCCAACACTCCTACCTACAGTCCTCCGCTCTACCAGCTGAGCTATCGAAGGCACTATTTAACTAACAATAAAATGTGAACCATGCTAAAAGTTGAACATAAATTCTAAAGGTCAGAAAAAGGGTCACATATAGCAAAAATAATAAACTAAATTACATTTTTGGTACAAAAAACTTTGACAAAAATTTAGTAGATATGGCTAAACTGCTGTATTTGCAAAGCAAATAAATATGCACTATCCCTGTAAACATAAACTGCATAAAGTACTGTATGATGAATAAGTTATAGTGAACCTCATGAGAGAAAATAAAATGATTTACTATTTACTAAACAACTAAACTGTACATGTTCATAACCTCGTTCTGAGTTTGACTGATTCCACGTTGTTTGGAGTGAGTCATGAGATACTAAACACTTCTGACCTCTTCAAACAGCTTCTGATATACCTGTAAATTATTAGTGTCATGATTCGATGAAGGAATATTACTGTCTCAACAAAACAAACACATTCAGTTTTATCTCCAATCACATAAATGAATACTCACAGAGCTTTTCTGCAGTTCACCACAGCTGGTATCAGTCTCCTTCTACCCTCATCTGATGTGTTGTATCTCTTCAGATCAAACTCATCCAGCACCTCCTCTGATATCTGAAGCATGTAGGCAATTGTTGAGCAGTGAGACGGAGAGAGTTTCTCCACTGAGTGATTCTCTGATTTCACAAACTCCTGAATCTTTCTGTACAGAGCCTGATCTTTTATTTCCAGCAGACAGAGGAACAGATTGATGCATCTGTCAGCTGAGAGACATTCATCAGCCTTGAGTTTGTCTTTAATGTACTGTATGATTCTCTTGATTGTCTCTGAGCTGTTCACTGTGTGTGTCAGCAGATCCTGTAAGAGTCTCTGATTGGACTCCAGTGAGACGCCCAGCAGGAACCGCAAGAAAATATCTAGGTGTCCATTTTTACTCTTTAAGGATTTATTAATTGCTGATTTTAGTAGCTCATATGAGTTTTCCTGACTGTACCGCTGATATTCGTCATTCAGAAACGACTTCACTGATTCCTCATTCTTGACTACATGGGAGTGAAACAAAAAGAAAGCTGCTAGAAACTCCTGAAAGCTCAGATGAATGAAGCAGTAGACTTTCTTCTGATGGATCACAGATTCCTCCTTAAAGATCTCTGTGCAAATCCCAGAATACACTGAGGCGTCAGTGACGTCTATGCCGCTTTCAATCAGGTCCTCCTCGTAGAACATCACATTGCCCTTCATCAGCTGTTTGAAAGCCAGTTCAGAAAGTTTCACAATCACATCTCTGCTGGACTTCAGGAGTTTCTCTGGATCTCTCTCATAATACTTCTGATTCTTCATGTTGATCTGAGTCAGCAGGAAGTGGATGTACATTTCAGGTGTAGATCCTGTTCAGGAGGGTTTGATTCCCTTCTAGTTTGATTCCCTCAAATAAGCTCTCATACCTGTTCTTCATGCTGGTTTGGTGCTGGTCTTTGACACTCTGCAGGGCTGTTTTGCTGTTGTTCTTCCTGAAAACATTCTGACAGTAGGAGACAAAGCGAGTCAGAAAGGGCATCACTGATCGGCTCACATTTCCTCTTCTCAATCTGCAGAAACAGTGAGATGAACAGGAAAAACTGTGAAAAGCATAAGAGTTTCTGTGCTCCAGAATGTGGCTTTCTCTCTCTCTCTCTGTGTGTGTGTGTGCATGCAACAGTGAAGGCAGCATATTATTTTAGAATGGTGAAAATCAGAATATAATTATGCAAAATGAACAGGTCTGAATGTATTTTAATTTGAAGGGAAACTTGGTAAAGCCAAAATGTGAATTTTGAGGTTAACTTTAAATATGTTTTTAAATGTCTTCAGTAACAAATGTAAGCATTAGAAATTATCCCAAAGCTCTCCAAAGTCCTTTAAACAGGTGCTTGTGCCAGTGTTTTGAGGCTTGGGCATGATGATACTACCGTAGTACTGGTATACTGTGTAGTACCTTCCTACACAGTGTAGTTGAATGATGCACTGCAGACATCTGAGAAACATTTGGATAATGGACATATAATGCAGAACATGGTTTACCCATGTAGGACATGTTCCTGGGTCCTTGTTTATCAATTTGTATACTCACTCAGTGTCAGAGGTCACTGCTCCATCACTGAGAAGAGGAGGGATTCCCATGGATGCGTCACTCTTCATAGACACACAGCTGGGATCTGGAGATTCTGCTTTATGCATGTCAACATCATCCTTCTTTTCTCTCTTCACATTGCGACTGATTTTAGAGGCAGAGCTGTAGAAACCAAGAGAGAATAGAAGACAAACACTAAAATAATACTCTTGGATGTACTTTTTCAATTTCTGTTTCTAAGTGAATGCTAATTCTAATGCAATCCTTTCCTGTTTGGTGACAGACCACTTACAAACATAAAATTATAAGTAATCTCTACTTAATAAATAGTATATTCTTTTGTTGAAGCCATCAGCATACAATATTTCAACTTATTTTAAAAAGTTGTGTTTAACAGTAGATTTCATGGTGGGAAAACTACACACCAAGATCTCTTTAGCTCTGCCCACTTCCATGAAGCACCTCAAATGACGAAATTGAGCCTGTCTCCATACACTCCTCAAAATACTCAAAATATTTAGGTAAATATATTTGTCTTTTTGTCCAATTTTCTTTTTTTTTTCTTTATTTTTTTCCTTAAAATAAAAGTTTGTAATGTTGTGATTCATATTATATGGGAAAAATGAGTGGAAAAATATATTTTCAGAACCAACAATGCTGAAAAATTAGGTGAGCACTAATGCACTCTATAAAGCCTAACTGCTCCGGCTCCTCAGTATCTGAGCAATATTAGAAGCTTGTCTGAAGTAATTTTAGAATCCCTGGTTATGTTTCACTACAGCAGTTAAATCATGTTTATACTCACTCAGGGGCAGAGGTCACTGTGCCATCATTGAGAAGAGGAGGTATTCCCATAGATGCGTTACTCTTCATAGACACACTGCTGGGTTCTGGAGATGTAGCCTCCTCCTCTTTCTTCACATAGAGACTCATTTCACAGGCAGTGCTGTAGAAAAAGACAAAAACAGGCAACTGAATTTCCTTATTTAGACATAAGAGGAGGAATAATGAAATCTTCATGAATTCTAATGGCATACACTATTAAAGTATATAATGAAACAAAGCTTTAGATGAATAATCACCAGTCTAAAGCTGTTCAACTCAACTCCCAGTTCAGTACATTCAGAAATGATTCCTAAAATCAGAGTAAGAAAAACTCTCAGCAGACTATGCTTAAGCATCTGAAAATACTCTTAAATTACAGTATGACAGAAATCTAAGTATTTACACATGCATGTTCACATTGATTTATTCATGAGAATAAATACAGAAATGTGTTTGTTCAAACCTACCTCTGTTTCAACAATGAAGAACATCAAAACACACTTCATTCAGTTCATAAATCCATTCTGTCTCTGAATAGCAGCATTAAACCGATCTGTTCTCAAACTGATTATTCACAAACAGCTTTTCTCGCTTGATGTTTTTTGTGTTCTTCCTTTCACAAAATGGAGTCTGTTCAAATACTTTCACTTTTAAAATAGTTTCACTTTTGACAGTGTCACATGGCCAGTGAAAGAAGAGAATCCTGAAAAAGTGTTAAAGGAATATTCTGGATTTAATACAATTAAGCTCTATTTAAGTGTAGTTTGCTGTCAATTAACACAAAAAATAAATATTGTATCATCCTTCATTTTGTACAAACATCCCAAAAGCATGTTTAAAATAATGCTTTCACTTTACCTGTACTAAGATGCTAACAATAGACCAGCTCAAACCAGAAGAAACCGCCACAGACAGCATGGGTGGATCTGTGTGGCAGCAGCAATATACAGTAAATAAATCAATAAATCCACTGCTCTCTTCTCTCCTCTGAGGCTGGGACTCTAAATAGTGTTCTGTGCTAGTCTGTGCAGCCAATGACAGAACAGTTAGCATGTTTTGTTCAAACTTTCGCCATAGCGTTAGAACTGGTACACCGCTGTCGCTTGATATTAATATTATAAAGAGATCCCTTTGCCACGTCACCAAGGGAGCGAAATCTGACGCGCTCGTTTTTTCAGACACTTGCAGAAAAAGGCTTACCAAAACAAAGTTACTAGGTTAATCTTTTTCATGTTTGCTTGGTTGGTAGATGCACCGGAGACCTGATTATAGCACTTAAAACCTGGAAAAGTCAGATTTTCATGATATGTCACCTTTAAGGCAATCTCAGAGATGGAAGTGCCAGAAAACGTAACAGCCCTACAATGCTTTCTAGAGATGGTTAGCTATCTTGGAAAATTCATTCCAAATTTCAGTGACCTATCAGCACCCTTACGAGAGCTGACTCACAAAGATGTTGAATGGTGCTGGCTTGAACATCTTTAAGACGCATTCATCAAGCTGAAAGAGTGCATCACATCACCAACACTGAGATATTACAATGTCCAAAAGCCTGTCACATGCACTGACGTGACTCTTCACAGTTTGGACTTGGTGCTGCATGCCTTCAAGAGAACGCTCCTATAGCATATGACTCACGTACCCTGACACAGACTGAGACACAATATGCTCAAATTGAGAAGGAGCTTCTCGAAGTGGTGTTTGCATGTGCTAAGTTTCACGACTATATATACACAGAAAGGAAATTCTCATTGAAACAGATCATCAGCCACTGGTGGCAATTCTCAACAAGCCACTGCACATGGCACCAGCACGATTACAACGAATGATGTTGAGACTCCAGTAGTATAATTTTGTGATAAGTTACAAAAAAGGAAAACAAATGTATCTGGCCGATACTCTTTCACGTGCCCCCATGAAGAACACAGAAGTGCAAGCCAGTGAAAAGACTGATTTTGAGGTAATGTCTGTAGAACACATCTCATCATCAAGGCTTGTCGAGTTAAAATAGCACACAGCCACAGATCCAACACTGCAGCAGCTTTGCAGAATAATACACCAGGGCTGACCAGATCGGTGGGCAAAGCTGCCTCTGGCACTCCGATAGTATTACCCATACTGAGATGAACTGACAACAAAGGATGGGATTGTGATGAAAGGCAAAAAAGCTGTGATTCCCAAGTCACTGCAAAAAGAATAGTCAAGTCAAGTCACCTTTATTTATATAGCGCTTTTAACAATACAGATTGTGTCAAAGCAACTGTACAGCATTAATTAGGAAAATAGTGTGTCAATAATGCAAAATGACAATAGTAAACACTAAATTTTCAGTTAAAGGCAGTTCATCATTGAATTCAGTGATGTCATCATCCAGCTCAGTTCAGTTTAAATAGTATCTGTGCAATCAAGTCGACGATATCGCTGGAAATGAAGTGTCCCCAACTAAGCAAGCCAGAGACGACAGCGGCAAGGAACCACTATAGTTGAACTATGGTCACTTTAGTAAAACCATGGTTCATTTTCGTAAGGGACTGCCAGTGACAGGCTGTTGCATACATAAAATGCAACCTTTTTATTTTGACAGTGTATGATTTATATTAACATTACAGAATAGAACATGATCAATATTATCTTTCAACATTCAATTTAAATAAATGTAATTGCACAAACTATGTAGGCTACAATTTCAATTTGTTTCTTGTTAAATAACTCAAACATATCTGTTTTTTTTTCTGTCCTCTGATAAGCATTGTTCTAGGCTGCCATTCCCAAAATCATCAATGCTTTCTTACGATATTTTGGGAAACGCAGCCCTGTTTGAATGCACTGTCAGAAGTGAGTAAACGCTCTCCGTGATTGATTGATTCTGTCTTGCAACATCTGCGTGTGTTCAGATGAGCAGGAAAATAGTCCTATCCTACACAATTATTCGCTAACATGGGTTATTCGTCCAAGTCAATGCATATTGTACGCATTAATTTTTTGTTAAATAAACAAAATCACTGATAAATAAAACACACCTTAGTATCGATATTTTTGTTTGAGTATTGATACTTTTGATACTCGCGACAGTATCGATACTTCAGGATCGATATGCCCATCCGTAATTTTAATGATACAGTGCGAAATGCGCGCGAAAGATTTATGTTGCTTCTGCCTGGCCCTGGTTTAATCTATTGTCAGTCAAAAAAATTATGAAATGATAAGTTTACTTAACTGAAAAGTTTGTTGTCTCACTTAATTCTCAGACGCGGAGACCATTTGGTCAGGCCAAAACGTTTCCAATGTTACGAAGTGAGTTGCGATAGCCCGCGCTGTGTTTTAGTTACCTGTGTGTTATCGACGCCGCCATCTTGCATATTTACTTTAAATCACTTATGTTATACGTGATATTCATGGCTTGACATTGGTGATATTGTTATTCATAAAAAAATTACGCATATGAAAGTTATAATATAAGTTAGTGTATGATCTAGTTTAGTTTCATGAGGGAGCTGCAGGGGGTTTGTGGGCTAATGAAAAGCCAGAGATTGTCTTACTATAAGGAGATGAGAGGGTCTGTAATGGCTAACTTGGATCACGTGTCCCTTAATAACCAATCACATTACAGCCTTGACGTCTTTGAATTTCAGTCAGACGGTGCATTCCAAACGTGATATATCGCCCTCCGAAGGGCACTTCGGAGTGAAAACAATCATGGCCGCCATCTTGAAGAGTCGTTCCAAACCGAAGTGCTCAAAACTGGCCACTTCAAAGGGCCCTTCGGAATGAAGGATTTCGAAGGGTACAACTGATGGACACTTCGGGCTCCCATCATCCTTTGCACAGATTAGGCTTGTTTGAGATGAGCAAAATCTGCGCAGAACCGATCACCGGTGATGATCGCGAGATGCATGCCGGTTAGAAAAGTGTCCGAGTTACGTCCGACTTGCTCTGATGTCATGCTGACGTGTGCCAAAAAACTCTGGCTTGGGCGAGGCAGCTGTGTCGGATTGTGCAGTCGCGCGCAGTTGCTCTCCACCGACTGCGCTGATCAAAAGCATGATGGGAAACGACTGACTGATGACACAGCTTAATGCTCATTGGTCCAGACAACTGTGATGCTGCGTTCTCTTCTAAAATGTTTTAATTTTTTATCTGGTTCCATGCGATTATGTATTTGTATTATGCATTGTTGTCATATTTCTATAAAAATCTAAAATGCATGTTTAAATTTAAAACGCCTAACTTTCAGGCGAGGCAAGGCGCATCTCAAACAAGCCTATTCTTTGCATGATGATGCACCTCTGTGTGGGCACGGGATGATGACGCAGAAGGGCACTTCAAGAAACAGTTGTTTGGTCGCCTACACCCTTCATCCCTTCGAAGCTCTCACTCCAGAGAGTAAACCCTTTGGGATTAGGGCATAGGGATGAGCCCTTCCAAATGGAATGCAGGGAGAGTTGTGCAACACTCAATTGTCCTTTACGGTTACCATAGGAATGAATGAGAAGTGCCGTAAACTGAATCCCACCTGTCGCAAAAAGTCAGTGACTTCTCTTATAAAACGGCATTTTTTTCGTGGTAAACTCAAAAAATAGTTCAATCCAAAAGTATTGTTTAGTGTAAAACATGTTGAAGATTAGCAGATAGGCTGTCGATTCGTTAAATGATAAGCCGTTTCCTCTAAAAAGCTGTTTATTCAGCGTAGTGAAGCCTCTCCTCCTTTGACATCCATTAAAAAAAAACGGCCTCTGGTCTCCTTTCCCACGTATTGCCAGACCGGAAGTGTTAGCTTTAGCCGTTATGCTTTTTAGGCTAATGGTTGCAGGCTTGCCTTCTAGTGGCTTTGGAAAAGCTAATCCCCTTGTCCAAATACCCACACTTGCGGTCTTGGCCACTTGAGAGCGCGTGCGCGCGACAGGAAGTAAGTGCGCAAGACTGTCCCAGGTTTTAAAAACGGCAAAGCGCAGTACCCTTAACACACACTAAATCCACACTATCTTGAAGACCGCTCCGGAGCCGTATTCGAGGCTAAGTGTATCCCATCATGCATCATGTTCTGGAACTAAATCGTGAGACTTTTTGCGGAGATCTCGCGAGAGGTCACGGAAACCTTTCCAATGCAAGTTAAATATTAATATAATAATTAGATATTACATATAATTTGGTAGAAAAACAGTGTTTTTACGCAAGTGCAAAGACTGCAAGTGTGGGTATTTGGACAAGGCAAATAATTATTTGCTTCTTCTTCTTCTTCTGGTGTTAATGGCTGTTTGCAAACCAACTTAAATGGTGCATTCCCGCCACCTACTGGATAGGAGTGTGGAGTGCATAATGATTGGACGTTTGAAAACTATAAGACAATAAAATAAATAAATAAAAATAAAATAAAATAAAAAACCATTACAACTGTATCCTAAATTCTATTTATCAGTCTTGTTTCTTTTAAGAAAAGAACTAATTCATGAAATATTCTTGATTGTTTTGGGCCATTTCCTAACAGAGCCTGAAGTAACAAATTATTTATTCCGAAAGATCTTAAAGCTTGAATTAGTTGAAATCTTGCTCCTTCATATGCATCACACTCTACGTGTTCTACTGATTCTGCATGACCACATTTGTCACAGTTTCCAGTTTCATGCTTCCCCATTCTATACAGACACTGATATAACGAACAATGTCCAATATGCATTCTTGACATTAAAACGTTTTCTTTCCTGTTGCCAAGCTTTCTACTTTCTAGACCTACTTTCTCTTGAATATGATGAAAGTGTCTACATTTTGTTCCACTATCCCACTCCTTCTGCCATTTCTTTCTTATTTCATTTGCAGTTAACCCTTTTACTTCTGCTTTGCTCATTGACACTTTAATGTCAATTTGTGCATGATTCAGAGCCTGTTTAGCCAGATGGTCTGCCTCCTTGTTTCCTTCCACACCCATATGTGATGGTACCCACAGGAAATTTACCATCAGACCAGATTGTCTTATTCTAAATAGACTCTGCATCACATCAAAAATCATATCTTGTCTTGCTGTTGAAATTCCACTTAGCAAACTATTTAAAACTGAAAGGGAGTCTGTACAAATTACTGATCTTATTGGCTGTACTTCTTCTATCCACTGAAGAGCTAGGAATATTGCTATTGTCTCTGTAGTATAGATATATGATCTGAAATTCTCTTTGATACTTTGACTTTGAATTGGGGTATGTAGACAGCTGCTGCTGTTATTCCAGATTCAGGATCTTTAGAGCCATCCGTGTATATTTGCAATATGCTATAATAAGTTTGTTCAATGTATTGCTGCACTGCTATATTTGTTAACATACTTCTTTCCTGGTTATGTTTTTCTTCATATAGCTGAATGTCAACTACAGGCATAGGGAAAAGCCAAGGAGGAATTGCTGAAGTTGCCACAGAAGGGGCAATATTAATAATTATTTAAAAAATGTAGCCTAAAATTAAAAGAAATCATTTTTTAAAAATTAACACAACAGCTAAAAACTATAAAATACATATAACATAACCATATACTTAATATAAAATATTATTTAAAACTTAATATAAAATACTTTATATTTTATATTAAGTATAGGGCTATATGTATTTTATAGTTTTTAGTTGTTGTGTTAAATTTTTTTAAATTATTTTATTTAATTATTTAATTTACTTTATATTTTATATTAAGTATAGGGCTATGTTATATGTATTTTATAGTTTTTAGTTGTTGTGTTAAATCTTTTTTTAATTATTTTATTTAATTATTTCATTTACTTTATATTTTATATTAAGTATATGGCTATGTTATATGTATTTTATAGTTTTTAGTTGTGTTAATTTTTTTATTATGATTTCATTTAATTTTAGGCTACATTTTTTAAATAATTATTAATATTGCCCCTTCTATGGCAACTTCAGCAATACTTTATATTAAGTATATTTTAATAATATATTATTTTGTAAATCTGCATGTTATATGAGCATTAAACAATATAAGAGAACCATGAATGTCTGAATTTCTTTGTTAAATTATTGAAACATTACCTTAAAATCTTGGGGGATACTTAAATTAAATATTTTAACTGAAGGGGTTTGGATTTTTATTTTATTTTATTTTGTTTTGTTATTTTGTTGTGTGTGTGTAATATTCAGAATAACAATCAGAGATTTTCTTAATAAAAAAACAAATGCTGTGCTTTTAATCCATGAAAATGCTTAATAGCACATTCAAGCCTTTGACCTGTTACAATATTTTATTTGTCAGTGATTTAGTTTACTGTGATACAGTTTTTTAATGTTTACTTTTGAAGTAACTTTATGTTAAAAGCGATGAGGATTTGAAAAAAAACTAATCCAGATTAGAAAATCTAATTTAGAATGTTGAGCAACAAGTTCTCAACTATGATGTCACAAAGATTCTTAAATTCTCATCAGCACTGGATCTCCACAGAGTTCACTAAACATCAGATTACTTCAGTCAGAGTTTGATCAGTTTGAGCTGAAGCTGGATTGCTGTGATTTTGAGCTAGAGGACATGGAGCACAAAACAAGTGACACAGCTTTTAACGTGTTTGATGAAGTTCGCTTACAGGGCGAACACACTGACGTCATCATCAAGGTCCAGGACACACATTTTAAAGTGCACAAGATCATCCTTTGTGGCTGCAGCCCTTATTTTAGGTGAGGACAGACACTTCACAATGCCTTATATATATAAGAATAATTTTCAGAAAAGTGTTTCACCTTTAAATTTGCTCCACAGGACGCTTTTCTCCACCCAATGGACCAACATGGAGGAACAGTTCTACCATATTCCAGGAATGTCCTCAGACTCCATGTCTCTTATTATTCAATATGCATACGCAAGACCAGTCCTCATTACTGAAGAGAACGTGCCAGAGCTCTTAGCAGCGGCTGATCAGTTTTTAATCTCAGATCTAATAGATGCCTGCTGCCAGTTCCTGAAAGCAAACTTATGCCCGGAGAACTGCATTGGCACCTGCATGTTAACAGAGTGTTTCCCCTCCTGCTCAATGCTCCACCGGAAAGCCAGGCTTTACGTCCTGCAGCACTTTGAGGAGGTGCTGCAAGTATCTGAGGAGTTCCTGGAACTCCCGCTGGGACATCTAGAGGCGATGATTGCTCAGGATGAGCTGAACGTCAAACAGGAGGAGATGGTTTTTGAGGCCATCGTTCGCTGGATTGGTCATGCACCTGAAAACAGGAGAAAACACATTGCTGTGCTTCTTTCAAAGGCAAGACAGAGATACAAATTAATCGTGTTAATCAGTTTTCTCTTCCTCCACCATTGTTCTTTTTGCCAATCAAATAATAAACTTTATAATAATCACTTACATATCAAAATATAGTAGCCTACAACACGTGGCTACTTTATAATAATCATTTACATATCAAAATACAATAAAACGTGGCTGAGATATACAAAAAATAGGAAAAAATGGTATGAAATCATCATTAAAATTTTGCCTTTTTATGTCTATGCATATAGTTTTTTCCCCCCATAATTAGATTTTTCCCATAATTCACTTTGCTCCAGGTTCGAATGGGGTTGATGTCACCAGACTACTTCATGACTGACGTCAGAAACAATGCATTGGTGTTGGAGAGCGAAGCATGTTCGGACATTGTCATCAATGCAATGAAGGTAATTTTTGACCTCCACATGGAGGAACCCGCCAGCTCAGAGCTCGTTAATCAACTGACACGCCCACGTTTGCCCTATGAGATCCTATTGGCTATCGGAGGGTGGAGCGTAAGCAATCCCACCAATGAGATCGAGGCATATGATGCAAGGGCGGACTGTTGGGTCAATGTGACTCAAGAAGATGAGCTTCCCAGAGCCTATCATGGCTCAGTGGTCCTGGATGGGTTCGTCTACTGTCTTGGCGGCTTTGACAGCGAGAATTATTTCAGCAGCGTGAGGAAATTCAATCCCATCACTCAAACTTGGCAAGAGGTGAGCAATTATTGTGACTGTGTTGTGTACTGTATGTGTTTGGACTGAATGGGATTGGGAATAAAGTGCTATTATACTTGGGTGGTGTTTCAAAATCTAGTAAATCGCCTACCTAGACATCATTTCTGGGCATTATGGGTGCATTTGAACACCAAAAAAGTTGTTTAGGTTAGCAGCTCACTAGGATTTGAAGAACAGCCAAAAATGAATGTGATGGTACCATGGTATCAGATGGTAATGCTATAGTACTTTGATACACTTGTCACTTGGTTAACATATTTATATTAGGGATGTAACGATTAACCGCGAGCCGGTTGAAAATCGATTCAAATATGTGACGATTCAAATCGGTTGAGATGCTAAACAAATCGCGATTCATTTAGGGGTAGGAGTTTATATGAATGTATGTCTGAGGGGAACTTACTGTCTTTAGAAAAGTTTAGATGGTATTTTTTCTTTTCTCTTGCCTCTGTATAATGCATATTAAAGTTCATAAGTGCAGCGCTGCTTTGTTTACAGTGGAAACCAAGGAAACGCTTTAAGCGCCGCCTGCTGGCAGAGAGTGAATCTGCATCTCATTCAGCTCGTCTGCTGTTTCGGTTTCATGCAGATATTTTTATGTATAGTTTCACAAAACTGAAGTCAAACCATTCTGTTTTTGCTTCAAAATTCTAATTTAGATTAAAACTGCTCATGTTGCATGTATGCAGCATCTTTGTTTGGATCATGAATAAAATGCAGTGGTTGCTTCTAATTTTAAATGGAAAGAGCACAGACAAAGCCTTATTTTGTTTATATGAAGAGATTTATTTTATTTGTGTTACTTATTTATTTGATTTGGGGCTTGTTTTAAAATTTAAATTTAGTTTTGTTATTTACATTTAATTGTTTAAATTTTGTTATTTAGCAGACGCTTTTATCCAAAGCGACTTACAAATGAGGACAATAGAAGCAATCAAAACCAACAAAAGAGCAATAATATGCAAGTGCTATATTAGTATATTATTATAGTGTTATATTTCAATTTCACAAAGAAATGTGCAGCATTTTGTCCAAGCAATAATAAAAGGACACATTTAATTTATAATTTGTCTTAAATCTCATTTTCGTTACATCCCTAATTTATATGGTATTCAACTGGTAATGTAAGGGACTTTAAGGATGTCTGACAAAGTATGGTAATACCATGGTACATTTAAAAAAAAAAAACTTTGGTATATTACCACAATATCATGTCCAAAACAATAGCTTTTTTGTGTTCCAACAACTATTGTAACTTAATTTAGTTTATTTCAGCTAGTTGCCAAGGCGTGACTTATCATTTTCATTTACTTAATGTACTAAAAATACATAACTAATAAAAAATAATGAAATAAAAATGATTTAAAACTGTACCCAAAAGGACACAAACGCAACAAAATTATACTAAAACTAAAATTTTAAATGAAAATGGAACATATAAAATAAAAACAAATTCCATTATTGATAATGATAATAATTCATAAAAACTGTAATAGTGTCTCAATACTAAAATAACTGATTTGGAGTAAAGACATGGCTTTTTAAACAACAGTGCTATCAAAACATGAGCTGCATTTCACAACCTGGCGAGCTGCCTAACTAGACAGTATCGCCCAATAATGCTGTTTATATAGGCAACATCCTTTGTTTTGATCACAGTCATAATATGTATGGGAAAAAAACAGTCAAATGATTTGTTGATATCAGGTGGCTCCCATGTATGAACGGCGATGTTATGTTAGCGTTGCTGTCCTGGATGGCCTCATTTATGCCATTGGAGGTTTTAATGGATACGGACGACTAAAAACAGCAGAACGCTACGATACAAACACCAACCAGTGGACAATGATGGCACCCATGAATGAACGGAGGAGTGACGCCAGCGCCACCTCACTGCAGGGCAAGGTAAGCACATTTACTCATGACCCCACACTCTACAGTTTAGAATAAGTATTGTAGAAAACATGTCGGACACTGTCAGTGTGTCATACTGTATTTGTGTGCGTTTGGCAGGTTTATATCTGTGGTGGCTTTACTGGGGTCGAGTGTCTCTTCTCAGCTGAGAGCTTTAACCCCGAAACCAACCAGTGGAGCCTCATCGCTCCCATGAGAAGCCGCCGCAGTGGTGTTGGTGTGATCACTTATGGAAATCTAGTTTATGCTGTGAGTACCACTGTTATTTTTGTATCAGTGATATACTATTATAATTTTTCATATTTGTTTTTGTAATTACATTTTTTTTTTCATTTGAATGTTTTTTGCATCATTTATATTATTTTTAATTTTTTTAATATGTCTAAGTTTAAATTTTTAGTTTTAGTTTTAGGTACTTAAAACTAAATTAAACTAATTAAACTTAAATGAAATAAAAAAATGTTGCCTTTACAGTTAGCTGAAATAAAAAAAAATTTAATTTTATTTCAGTAAATGTTTATTTTGTTTCAAGTATTGTTTTGTTATGGGATTAACTTTATAATAACACATACAGATATATACATAACACATAATACATATATGCACATACAGAAATATGAAAATACAAAATATGGTGTTTAAGGGTGACAACTTAAATTAAATGAAAATGTTAATGAATTTTTTTTTATTTTTTTTATATTTCATTTAATTTCAGTTAATGTTTAATTGGTTTCAAATAATGAAAATGTTTTCTTTTTATGGTTTCAGTTTTGGGTTTCTTTAGTTTAATTATTAGTTTTAGTTTTGTTAGTTTATAATAACTCTGATGAGTATTATACATACAAACAAAACATGTGTTTAAAGGTGGCAACTTAAACTAAATAAAGTGTTGCTTTTGCAACAACCTGAAATAAAAGTATAAGTTTTTTTTATATATATATATTTTATTTTAGTTAACATTTGATTAGTTTACATTTTATTTGAAGTAATGAATTTTTATGGTTTTAATTCTAGTGAAGTTTTAGTCTAATTCAGTTTGGTTTAGTCATAATAACACTGGTGAGTATTATGCATGTGTACATAAATATGAAAATACAAAATATGGTGTTTTAAGGTGCCACAATTATTGACTGTACAAATATGGATACTAAGATATGCATGCATGGGTGCATTTAAAATAAAACATTTTAGATGAAACATTGTATATTTACAGATAAATGCACATTTATGTTTCAAGGTTGGTGGTTTTGATGGTGCCGCTCGTTTGCGAAGTGCCGAGGCCTACAACCCTCTTAATGACACCTGGCATGATATCCGGTCTATGATAAACCCACGCAGCAACTTCGGCATTGAGGTGACATCTAATGTGAATTCTGCTGAAACAGCAGTTTTTGAAGTTTCTCATTGATGCATACTGTCCGTGATACATAGAGTTATTTGATTGGCTAAACTGCAGGTGGTGGATGATCAGCTGGTTGTTGCCGGGGGGTTTAATGGAGTCGGCACCTGCCGGGATGTGGAGTGTTACAACCGGATGACGAATGAATGGTAATGTTCACAAACACTACAGCTCACTAATCATTTCACACCGCATGATGTTATGTCTACAAGTTAATAATGACCTAATTGGTGCCAAAAAGTTGAATTTATTAAATGGAGAGTTTTGATTGTTATTGAATGCCCATTTTTCCATTATATTGTGATGCATTTCTGAGACAAATGGGATGTTAAATCAGAAAAAAAGTGGACAGGAGTTGATTTTATCTGTGTAGAATTGATTGGCTCTTGAAAAGTGTCTTTATGCAACTTTATCTACCTTTTTTCCGCAAAGGGATGAAGTCTGCAGCATGAGCATTTCCCGCAGTGCTGTGAGCTGCTGTGTGATATCCGGGTTACCTGATGTCACACAGTACGTGGTGGATCGAGACTCTTTAGAGACATCAGATGATGAGTCTGACAGTGACTGATCGACCTCCAGTGGATATCTGACATTCGAACGAGAATGCACACTGAAACATCACAGCAGATGCCATATGATATAAGTAAATGCAGTTTAAAAAAAAAAAAAATGTGTTGGATTGTGCACTTTAAACTTAAGGAATCGTTTCTTCATTGGAAAAGATTTGGAGAAATGTAGCATTGCATCACTTGCTCAGCAATGGATGCTCTGCAGTGAATGGGTGCCGTCAGAATGAGAGTCCAAACAGCTGATAAAAACATCACAATAATCCACACCACTCCAGTCCATCAGTTAACATCTTGTGTGTTTGTAAGAATAAATCCATCAAGGATTCTGGCCTAAATGCTGATTTCATAATCCATAATAACGCTTCCTATGACAGCACCCATTCACTGCAGAGGATCCATTGGTGAGCAAGTCATGTAAAGCTACATTTTTCCAAATATGTTTCGATGAAGAGAAACTCATCGACATCTCGGATGGCCTGAGGGTGAGTACATATGTTCACAATTTTTATTTTTGAATGAACTAATTTCTTTTTACAATCAGGGATGCTGTGGTTTAGTGGTTAAAGATCAGAGTTGATCTTCAAAACCGGCAAGGGGTATTTTAAAATTTTGTATGCAAGAAGTGAAAGAGTAAAAATGCAACAACAAATGTCTTGTCTAAACAGTTCTTTCCAAAAACTTTCTCTTAAAGGTTTCTTTAATAGGATTTCAAGTTGACTGATTAGTTTCAATCTTAACTTATTTTAAGCATATGTATGGCTGCCTGTTTCCACCACAGAATAAAGAAATGACTTTTCTTACTTGTTTTGTGTGATATATGATCTTGGAATTGCAAGAAAAATGTCAGAATTGTGAAATAAGAAGTTGCAATTTTTAATTTATTTATTTTAATTTATTCATCCTATGTTTATAAACAGGCTTCCATGGGAATTCTTTCATTGCTTCTGATCACTTCTTGTTGAATCTGTCAGTATTTTCTGTTTCTGTGTAGTGGACCGAATATGTTATTAGGTGGAAAATATGTATCACTATATCATTTATTTAACAAAACTATGGTACTGAATATCTGTATTAAATCTGAATTTTGGGTCTGACAGTTTTCTTGCATGTTATTTTGTCTAAATATATTTTGCAGCCTCATTCTTGACTTCTGAAAATGTCTTAAAGGGGTCATATGATGCGATTTCAATTTTTCCTTTCTCTTTGGAGTGTTACAAGCTCTTGGTGCATAAAGAAGATCTGTAAAGTTGCAAACAATAAAGTCTCAAATACAAAGAGATTCTTTATAAAAGTTAAGAGTCAGCCACACCTACCTAAAACGGCTCGTTCTAACACGCCCCCACATACCTACATCACTATGTGGGAAGATTTGCATAACGCCGCCCAAATGTTCACGCAAAGAAAGAAGGCGTAACTTTTATTCTCGCTGTAGTATTGCTGCCGCCGCCGTCATGTCGTGAAGACGCTGTGTGTCATTGTGAAAGCGAAACTACTTTGTTTGGTCTTCCAAAAGAGGACAATATCGCTTCGTCATGCCTAGAGCTGATCCGTGCTGGTCGCTGAGGAAATACATCAACTTCGATGCGTTTCAGAAAGGCGGGGCATAGAGGAGAAACAATAATGTACAGTATGTGGAAAATAATGTGTTTTTTGAACCTTAAACCGCATAAACACATTTCATTACACCAAATACACAAAATAATGTTATTTTTAGCAACATCATATGACCCCTTTAAAAAGTGCTCATTTCATTTAGTGATCTATAAAATACTGCAGAAATTGTAATGCTCTTCACTACAATATAGATTTACTTTACCCACTTACAGCATTTGAAATCAAATACACCTGTCAGAGAAAAATAACATTATTTTAGAGCAGATTTTTGCTGTTTTAACTGATATAAGTCCAGAGTTTCATATAAAATATTAATATATAATACCAAAAACTTCAGACATGGTATGGGTGATCATTTATTAATTTTTCTTTGAATAATTAGGTAAAACATGAATAAAATGTATCAATAAGACTGGCCATCTATCCTACATTTTTGATTCCCTGTCAGTCATACAACATATTAGATGGTTTAATATATTACATTCAATGAACATAATTTAACTACTGACACAAAGTGTAAAGCTGTTTATTCAGGATTTACAACAGTGTAAAGAACTTTAAAAACCAAGTAGCACTTTAACTAAAATTATAATTCATAAGGTCTGAATGCCCAAAACAACAAATGCCCCGTGTCCATGTCAAACAACAACAGATTAAACATAAAATTACAAAAAATATCAGAATAAATCAACAATCAAAACTTATATATACATATTCAACAACTTGATCTGCATTAGAAAATCAACGCTGTCTGTAATACCACACTGTGAAAAATCACTTGAGCTGAGCACTTCACCACCATAGTGAGCAAGAGACGCTATTCTACTGATTATGAAACGTGCAACGCTTAATTCAACCACTAAAGCAAATACTCGGACAAAACTGACACTGCCATATCAACAAAGACAACGTGAAGATGCATTTTAAAGGCCAATAGCACGAAAATGCATCTAAACAGACAGCAGAAATCAAGTGCATTCACAAAAACCTGATATTCTACAGCACATGAACACACTTTTAATATTTATCATGCATGACAATGCCAGTGACAACACTGAGGTGAACATTAGAAGGAGAACAGCTCTATGGGGTCTCGCATGCCACACACACAAGTACAAACAACGGTGTACGGGAAAGATTTCCTCATGGTGAAGTAAAGGGATTTAGCTTTATCCATATTAATATTCTATATACTTCTGTTTTCCCAAATGCAATGCAAGTTGCATTTGAACTTTCCAAGAAACGGCTTATATTTGAGCTAGTATCACTACAGAAATGTTCAACCAGTTTGTCACACACATACGATACGGTAAGAAATTCAACTAGATAGGATGCCACAGTATTTTTCTCGGACACATCACTTGAGGTCGCCGGCATCACCCTGGATGGTTTTCTTGATGCGCAGCAACATGGTGGTCTGCCATTGGTCGAGACGGGAGATCGAATCAAACTCCTTCACCTGGAGAATTAAACATGATTTATAGACGCCGCGTCAAAATGAGCTAAAAAAAAAACAAAACCTGAGTAAGAAAAACTACATATTCTACCTATTTGTACAGTGATTTTGATTCATTATTTGAATCAAAATAAATTAATAATAAAAAAACCCAAATACATTAATTAAAAAATAAACGAATTTTATTATTTTTATTTTAGCTCATTTTAATTTAGTTTAACGTGATGTACTAAACTAAAAAAAATAACTAATTCAAAATTAACGATTCAATGAAAAGAGAAAATGTAATATATATATATATATTAATAAACTATTTTTAAAAGTTTTTTTTTTTGAAAGTCAGTTTCAGTATAGACTTTCAAAAAAAGCAAAGAAAATTTAGTTTCAGCAAAATTAAAACTATTATGTAAGACAAAATTATTAGTAAACACAACAGCAACAATGTAAAATGTAACATAAATATCAGTATCACCCAAAATTAATTTATTAAAGACTTAGAAACAAATTTGTATAAAAGGTATAAACAAAAATATTCTATGTATTTGTACAGTGATTTTGAAAAAAAAAATCATTATTTTAATAAAATAAAATAAATTAATAATAAAAAACAAATATTTTATTTAAAAAAATAAACAAATTTTATTATTTTTATTTTAGCTCATTTTAACAGTTTAACTTGATGTACTAAACTTAAAAATAAACTAAAATTAATGAAAAAACAAACTTAAAATTTCAATGAAAAGAGAAAGTGTAATATACGTATATATATATATTAATAAACTATTTTTAAAAGGGTTTTTTTTGAAAGTCAGTTTCTGTATAGACTTTCAAAAAAAGCAAAGAAAATGTAGTTTCAGCAAAATTAAAACTATTATGTAAGACAACATTTTTAGTAAACACAACAGCAACAATGTAAAAAGTAACACACAAATATCAGTATCACCCAAAATGAATTTATTAAAGACTTAGAAACAAGTTTGTATAAAAGGTATAAACAAAATAATAATTTTTGTAATTAGACTTTTGATTCAAAACCTCATAGCTACTGAGATATAACCTGTGACAATTAACCCCGGTCACTCTTATACAGTCGAATCATCCAAAGCACTGTTCATTTGAAACTTTATAAACTTACGGCTTCAGTGAACGCCTCACTGTTCTGCTCCTCATGAGCCTCCAACAGTTTCTGTAAGGAAAGACAAAACCATAAAGTGCAAATAATGCTGCAAAGTGTAACAAGCACATTACTGCACTCGGTATGCACTGCTCAATTTAGCATGCATACTGCCTAAACGTCTTATACTATTTATGTTTACCATTGCTAATGAAATTAGACAAATGCACTTACTTTCAACAGCTTACACTCTCTTGAATCAGAGAATGCCGGAAACATCCCTTCATACTTTTCAATGGCAAGCTGAAAGAAATCAAACACAGAATATTTACATCAGATGAGCTGTTAATGTCAGGAGAAACTACTGAATTCATCATGGCTGACTGAGAGCGGCACATTTCTACAATAGAGCTGGTCAATGAAAATCTTTGTTGCATTAACGCCACTAGGTGTCAGTGCAAGACAAGACAAGCCAGCTAAAAATACTCAGTGCTTACGTTACTATGGGATAGTTACAACAAGAAACTATAGCAATTGAATTAACAGACTAAATAGCCTACAAAAAAGACACTAGTTAAAAACGACTGACCTTTGCGTTTAACTCATCCACTATGAAGTGGCAGAGAGCTGCTTTCCAGAAGTACTCTTTGGCGTTGTATTTCAGCAGAGGGTTGTCCATCGTGCTGGTTGCAACCTGAATGTGAAGAGACCTTTGATCATTTACAGAGAGAAGATATGATTCGATTTACAGTGCAAACATGAAGGTGCACTGGAAAGCATGCTGAAATCTTTTGCTAAGCACCCTTATTTTTCCAAATCTGAGTCTGCTCCAATAATGTTACATGCTCCATAAATGTCAAACAAACTTTCTTGCTAATAATACAGTTTTGCTTCCTCCTGGCTGTTGGCCTCAAAGACAAAAATATTGATATGACATGAATTGCTCATTCTAGGGTTAAACTCTCAATCTTTTGGTTAATATGCCACTTTGACTTCTCGTTCTCACTTTCATTTCCCTCCCATTGTGCAAAATCTAAATGAACTCGCTTACTCCAAAACACATGGAACCCCTAAACTCTAATGGAACATTAAATAAATGTAATAAATTTAAAATGGTTTTATGTTCTAATTATACAGTAAAAAATAATATTATTAATATTATTTGGAAAATATTTTGTTTCTGTTCCATTACATTATTGTATTTTCGTTCCTACTCACTATAGTATTGTATGTATTATTTATTTATTTAATAACATTTTTATTTTACAGGGTTATTAAAGTTACCTAAACCATAATTTTTTGTTGTTGTTGTTAAATAAACTTTCCCCCGGTTTCACAGACAAGGCTTAAGCTAGTCCTGGACTAAAAGGGATGTTTGAGCTATTTTAACTGAAAGCCAGTTGCACTGACATATCTTAAAATTTGTCTCAAGATGCACACCAGCAATGTTTTTTTCTAAATCACATTTATAAAAGCTACTTACATTCCCTAATTGAACTAAGACTTAATCCTGGCTTAGTCTAAGCCCTGTCTGTGAAACCGGGCCTTAATCTGAAATAAAATGTAACAAACATTTTATTTCAGCTAACTGCCAAGGACATGTTTAACTCTAGTTTAACTTGATGTACTAAATATAAAATTAATTTTTAAAATGACAAAAACACAACAAATTTACTAAAAGTTTAACAAAAATTTTAATGAAAAGAGAAAAGATAAAAACTAATTCAAATGATTAATGAAGAATATAATAGTGTCTCAAAATTACTACAATAACACTCTTTAATAATAATAATAATTGATTCATTGATTTACATTTTTTAATAGAAATAAATCAGTAATAATAAAAGAAGGGTTGAGTGTGTCCCACAAACCTGCTCAAAGATCTCGATGGCTTTGGGATACTGCTCGAGCTGAGCGCTGTACGAGCCCACCTTCAGCAGACACTTATTAGCAGAGCTAATAAAGCAATACAAATGAGCATCTACGACCCACAATAACAGGACATGGAAGATAATTACAAACATTGAATGACATTCTGATTTACGCAGACAAACCTGTTTGACTCTTCGCCTTTGTAATAGTCTGCGGCCTGCTCGTAATGGGCGATGGCCTAAAACAACATCACAGCCCAGTTATAGCATTTCTGCGAAAACCATGCATGAGATAGCATCTAACAGATGTTTAAAGGCAAACAGCACCTTTTCGATATCCACTAGCTCGGATTCATAGATCTCTGCAATAGTCATGTGATGCTTTGCAGCGATCGTGAACCTTCCCTGTCAGTCACACACACAAATGAGAGATTAAATGTTATGTAACATTTACATGTTCAGTAAACAGGCAACCATATCGCGTAATATGCATGTATTTTATGCATCAATATGTACATTTATATATGAAAGCAAAATCCTAGTCTCTTACCATGTCTGTATAAATATCGATGGCTGCGTTTAAACAGTTGATAGCCTCTGTGTGAATGATTCAAACAGAAGGGAACAAAATATGAGCAGTGAGTCAAACGTGACGCTTACAAAACAGCTCATCAGGAGGTCATCTTTACTCATAACCTCATTCAATCAGTTATTAAATCAAGCAACAAAACTTAATCCAAGCAATCCACATTCTGGTGTCAATGTAGTACAGATTTTTGTTTTATTGAAGTCAGTGTTCATTTAGTATCATTGTGATAATTTATGTATGCACTAGTGCTGTCAAACGATTAATCGCGATTAATCGCATCCAAAATAAAAGCTTTTGTTTACATAATATATGTGTGTGTACTGTGTATATTTATTATGTATATATAAAGACATAAGATATATTTTTGAAAATATTTACATGCATATATTTATATTAATATAATTTATATCATATATAAATATATTTAATATAAAAACATAACATATTTTTCTTTAATATATACATGCATGTGTGTGTGTATTTATATATACATAACAAATATACACAGTACACACACATATATTATGTAAACAA
>NW_015551124.1:360748-377959 GCF_001515605.1 Sinocyclocheilus anshuiensis
TTCTGCATCTGCATGTGAAGTCTTGCAGCTTGGCAGAAAGCACTGCCTGCAGCTACAGCAGCAAAACACATCAGTCTTTAGATCAATGCCAATAATGACACAGAGGCAGAGTGAATGCTTAAAATCGATTAAATACAAATCAAAGCACAATGATGACAATAAAAGTGTAATGCAGTTAGATCACTTAAAGCTTTTAACTGAATATGTTGCAACAGCCCAACCGCATAACTAAATATTAAGCATTAAATGAAGTATTCTAGCGTTTTACATATAAACATGAATTGACTTATGCATACCACTCCAGTTTTTGGCCATCTTGAACATGTTGGCAGCTCTGGCATACATTTCACATGCATCCTCAACCTTATGATTACCCCTGTGAAAACATAATTTCTTTCATTAGGTGGTTTAAAGCAGTTTCGTTTGACAGCACTAGTTATAACACAACGATACTACAAACATACATTCTACGAATGTTTTCTTTTTACTTTTGTTAGAATTTTAATCATTTTGTTATGTATTTCAGTCATTTTATTAGTGTTTTTTAATCTGTAAAAAATTTATTATTTCAAATCAATCATCTAAATCTGTCTACATAGTATTTATTAATTTGTATTTCAGTTAGTTATTTTAGTACTTCAACACTGTAAAAAATGACTTTTCAAAGCTGTAAATAAAGAAAAGTTTATTGGAAATTTTTGTTTTTTTACATAAAATACTGTTTTTCTGCTTTATGTTTAAAATGTTTCATGTTTTCCTTGCTGTTTTGTAATTGTTTGTGAAATTTCCCAGCAAAAAAAAAAAAGTTAGATCACTTAAAGCTTTTAACTGAATATGTTGCAACAGCCCAACCGCATAACTAAATATTAAGCATTAAATGAAGTATTCTAGCGTTTTACATATAAACATGAATTGACTTATGCATACCACTCCAGTTTTTGGCCATCTTGAACATGTTGGCAGCTCTGGCATACATTTCACATGCATCCTCAACCTTATGATTTCCCCTGTGAAAACATCAACATTTCTGATTGAATGCAATTTCAAAATCAATATAGTGCAATAATAAGCCCCTGTGCATAAAGCACAGAGCAGTTGCATTGCATTGTGCATGTCGCATCACGGAAATATTTGACATTGGAGATACTGAGAAACGCATGGATGGATTCGGGCTCTATATACTCATTTTTATACGTCGTATGGTAAAGAATAGACAAATAATAGGATATTTACACGACACACACATATGCTATTTGAAAAGACTACAGGACATTGGATGTCTTTGAATGTCAGATCGTGACCAGCATCACTACTGTCTCACCCGAACATCCCTCCGAGAAATGAACCTGATGATTTGACTTTTTTGTCCGCCTCTGCCATCAGCTGCATGGCTTCCTTCTCTTTCCCGGAATTATCCATGATTGAGTGTGTGGTGTTCACGCAGAGCTGCGGCTGGATCCGTGAAGGCCCGGGGTTTGTTGATATAGAGTGCGGCTTTAATGCAGAATCATGAAGGATGCTCTCCTCCTCCTCCTCCTCCTCCTCCTGCTGCTGCTGATGATGCGCGTTCTTCAGGAAGAAACTGCGACACTATTTGGTTGAAAGCGTAGCCACGCCCTCTTATTATCATACACGCAGCAAGAAACGCACGAAAATTAATACATACAGAAATATTTAAATTACGAAAATGTATATAGGCTATAATAGACATGAATATAATATTTAAATTATATATTATATAAATTAACAAATGAAAAAATAGTATAAAAAATAAACAAATGGGTAAAAACACGTATACATACATTTGGAAAGCAATGTATTATTATAACATGAATTTTCTCAAATTAAATGGCGTTTAAATGTAGCTTAGTAAAGTAAGCTAAACAAACAAACAGAAAAATATAATAATAATCTTTACTCGATGTTCTCGGCTCTGCGCATGTACGGAAGTGGCGTCATATTAGCGCCAAACTTGAAGCCTCGCCAGACGTCACTGACTGAGGAGGTAAACAAACGGTGGCTGTGGTAAGTACTTCTGTTAGTAAGATCGGTTAAAATATATTTCTTTAGTAAAATATGTGTTAATTTCTCTCAGTTCCTGTTGTTTTTTTCGTGTTAATTCTTCTAACGTTAATTCGAGCCGTTGTAAAGTAAGAAACAGCAGGTAAATAGTCCAGACAGAGATATTCTGTATCTGCTTCATTAATTTTACTCATTCTAGCTGATATAGATTTATTTTACTCTTTTAATTGTTATATTATTAGACTATTACAAATAATATAATTCATGTTCGGTTATTATAATAAACCCTGGTTGCATAAACATAGCCACTATGTTAAGACTGTGTGTGACCAGCTAGCAGTTATCTTGCTTTTCTGATTAAGATTAGACTAGTCTACCTTTTTCTAACTGGCTTTAAAAAGTTTTGGCAAGTCTTGAAGAAAGTAAATAAGATGATTAACTTTTAAGACTAGTGTAAGTCGATTATGTAACCGGTTCCTGCTGATGAGAGAGTTTCTGTAAAGAAACAGAGGGTCTTTATTGATTTTGCTGTTATTTATCTCTATCAGGACGATCTTGATTCTGTGCCATATTGATAGCTATGTGAGTTTGCTTTCAGACTTCAGAGGGTGAAGGATGAGCAGTCAGGGTTCTGCCCGAGGGTCATGGAGGGGTGGAAACACCTCAGCTGGAGGAAGAGGAAGAGGATGGAATAATGGTCAGTACAGAGGATGGAGAGGCCGTCAATGGAGCAGAGGAGGAGGAGGAGGAGGGAACTATTCCACCAACAATACACAACATGGTAACTGTCTTGTCAGTTAGGTAATAGCTTGTTTATAGGCAAAATAATAATAATAAATTATGTAGTTTACATTTACATTTATGCATTTAGCAGATGCATTTATTCAAAGCTACTTGCAATTATTAACAGAGCCTGCAATATTCATAGTACCCAATGCCAGATTTTCTAGGAAACAAGTTATATACAGTATAAGTGTGTATGTGCTCTGTGTGTATGTGCTGTACATGTGGAAGAATTGACAATAAAGCAGACTTGACTTGATAAGTAAATATATAAATCATTTTGTATTTAAGAAATGATAATCTATTAGTGATTTTTGTTTGTTACACTGACATTTGCCACCAGGGTTTCTGTGAGTCTTAAAAAAAGACTTATTTTGCACTTCCACAAATTAAAGGGTTAGTTCGTCCAAAAATTAAAATTAGGCTGCGTTTTACTCACCCCCGAGGCATCCTAGGTGTATATGACTTTCTTCTTTCAGACAAATCCAGTCGGAGTTATATTAAAAATTGTCTTTGATCTTTCAAGCTCTATCATTGCAGTCAGCCGCTGTTGCATTGCTTCAGTCCAAAAGAAGTTAAATAAAAAGCGCCCATCCATAAAAAAAGTGTATCACACGCCGGAACTGCTTCCGTTTACAACAGTAAGCGCAAGCTAGATTAAAGTGATTATTATGGATATTTTTCTTACAATAACGCATCGATTCGCTACAGGAGGTCTTTGTTCACCCCCCGAAACCATGTGAGACACTTTTTTTTATAGATGGGCGTTATTTAAGTTTTATTTAACTTCTTTTGGACTGAAGCAATGCAACACCCGCTGACTGCAATGATAGAGCTTGGAATAGCCAGGACAATTTTTTATATAACTCCGACTGGATTCGGCTGAAAGAAGAAAGTCATATACACCTAGGATACCTCGGGGGTGAGTTAAACGCAGCCTAATTTTCATTTTTGGGTGAACTAAACCTTTAAGGCCTTGAAAGTCTTAAATTAGAGCAGAAAGTCTTAAATTCAAAAAGACATGGAATTAAATGTTGCATGCTTTGCAAAAAATAAAAGCTTCTTGAGTATTTATGTTTTCAAATTAAAATATTTAAACCAATATCTTCAAACAAGATACATTTACTATTGCAAATGTAAAATGAAGTCTTGAAAAACTGAACCAAATTATTTGTTTCAACCTAAAACAAAAACGGAATGAAAATTGGTTTTCCCTTGAATTAAGTTGATTTTTGTAATTGGCAAATATTGCTTCTTGATTTAATAATGAAATCACTTTATTTTGATCTATCTATCTATCTAGTCAAATGAATGGAGATCTATTGGAAGCTGTATTTTTAAACTTTGAAGTGTTGCTAATACAAGACATTTATTTTCAGAGACCATATTGATCTGTTGTTCCATTCAATTTATTTATTTATATATATTTTTTTACTTTGTCTTAAAAAAGGTCTTTAAAAAGTCTTAAATTTACCTTCATAAAACCGGTGTACTGATGAAACATGCTACCTATCAGATTGTGCTACCAAAAATATATTTGCATTGTTTTAAGTGTAAGTTTAGGGTAAGGGTAGGCATGGGTTGGTAGGTTTAGGGTAGGGGTAGTTATGGACATTTAAATAAGCCTCAAACTACATGAATAAGATGATGGTAGCACAATCTGATCGGGTAGCACAAATCGTCAGAACACCGGCAGAAAACCTGTCCCACTTGATAAACTATTGTTTGATTATTTTTCGATTATTTATATGCTTTATAGTTTTTGTTGTTGTTGTTGCACAGGATTTACTCCCCAAGTTGTGGCAAGTGAAGCACGTGTGAGTCATGCAACCCTGGATGGATGGCGACTCTATTTTTCTGAAGGTTTGATATTTTCACATTTCCTATTATGTTTATTTAAACATTTGTTATTGACCTGTTAAATACATGTCTAAAAATATTCTTGTGATTTGTGTTTGTTCCTTCTCCAGGATTTGTCAAAAGTTCACCTTATGTTGAGAAGATTAAAGTGTTTGAGCAGTACTTCACATCGCAGATTGATCTTTATGATAAGGCATCAGAATTCATAGCATGGTTTTCCCTAATTCCCTCATTTTAATTCTTCATTTAAAAACAAAATATTCTTCTCTGATTTTTTTTTCATCTCTCAGGATGAGATTGAAAGGAAAGGCAGCATTTTGGTGGACTACAAAGACCTTTTGTCTAACAAACTGATTTCACACACTCTACCTGATCTTGCCAAAGATCTTAAAGAAATGGCTGAGAAGATACTGGACTGCTTGGGTGTCGCAATTCATCAGGTGGGTTTTGTGTTATGCATTTACATAAATATGTGTTTGTCACTGACTGCTTTTAGTCTTGTCAAATTCTCTTAATAGCTAAAATTTGATTATTTTTTTCTCCACAGGTGCTTACTGTGGATCTGGAGAGACATGCAGCAGAACTGCAGGGACAGGAAGAGCTTCTGCGGGTCTACGGCCCATCATCAACATCCCTTATATCAGCGCCAGGTGAGACTGTTAACTTGCCTATATGAAAGTCATGTCTAATTTATTTATATACGCTTTTCACAATACACATCGTTTCAAATCAGCTTTACAGAAATTCACGATGTTAATATTTATATTATATAATTATTAATATTTATATTCATGCTTTAAAGTTGCATTTAGCAGATTAGATGGGCGATAATATTGTTTACATTCTGCAAAAATAAAAGCAAATTGAGTAGTTGAGATTTTCTATATAGCCCTACGTCAGTAAACTTTATGCATGCGGATGAAGTTGGACATACTTATGTATTAAATTTTTTATAAAGAGTTGGGTGATTAATATAGTAACATTTTGCAAAAAAAAAAATCTACTCTAAAAATGTTTTAATTTACTTTTTTGTTTATTTCTCTCTTTTAGGGTGTATAACTACGAGCCACTGACTCCTTTGAAAAGTCTTAGAGCTAATTTATACGGCAAGTTTGTTGCGATCAGAGGCACCGTGGTGAGAGTGAGTAACATTAAGCCGCTCTGCAGTAAGCTGGCGTTCGTCTGTAACAGCTGTGGAGACACAGAGCGTCTCACTGCCTGATGGGAAATACACCATACCCACTAAGGTACAGCATGCTTCCAGCTTCAGACAAACATTAATTGCTTATTACTTGTTTACTAAATGACGTTAGTCAAGTTTTGTGCAGTTTCACCCATGCATAATAATACAGTGGAAAAAAAATACGTTTCACTGGGTCTACCGAGCAAATTACATATAGAACAAAGGATAATCTGTAAACAATGCACATAAAATTAGATTGATTGCAAATACAGTAGTAACTGTAACAAAGGTTTGCTGTATTAAGTGATGTCTGACATTGTTTATTTTTTCCCTTTCAGTGTTTACAGACGGAATGTCATGGTCGCTCGTTCACTCCAAACAGAAGTTCACCTTTAACACTCACTGTTGACTGGCAGACAATAAAGTATGTAAATACATAACTACATGAATTAAAATTTACCTGAGCAGAACAAATTTTGTGTTCCTTTTTTAAACAGATGTTTTTAATTTCTTTTTTTTTTTTTTAGCTTTCAGTGTAAATGCTTGTTGAATATTCTCATCGTCAAATATATTCAGCTATCTTTTCTTGAGCATTAATTTTTTTAAATTAATTTATATTATTCTGGTGCGTGTTTGCCAGTGTTGATTTAGTATTATTTATATACTATGATATTATGTATTAATATTTTGGATGAGTTAGTAATATTTTAGTTTTTTGACATTATTATTTTTTAATAAATATCATTTATTTTTAGTAATTGTAGTACTTTAACTTAAAGTCATTTAATTTCAGTTAGTTGCAAAGGGACAATTTCTAGTTTTCATTTAAGTTTTTGTTTAATTTCTAATATAATAGTGATATTTAATTTGAGCTTTATTTCTATTTTTATTAATGATTTTTTTTTTTAACAATAAAAAATGTGAACAATAACAACCCTGGTATGAGATGTTTTAGAGAACACCATCCCTCATTGGTTTCTCCTGCTGTGCTCTTCACAGGGTTCAGGAGCTGATGTCAGGTGACCAGCGTGAGTCCGGTCGAATCCCGCGCACCATTGAATGTGAGCTCACGCAGGACCTGGTGGACAGCTGTGTGCCTGGAGACATGGTCACCATCACAGGGGTCATTAAAGTGTCCAATGAAGAGGGTACGAGACATTGTCCACACTGTCAGTGCAATGATCTTTAGAAAGCTGGTAGATTCTGATAAGGTGCTTTTTTATTACAAATTGATTGATTCTCATGCATTTAGCTTCTCAGTAACAAGGACTTAACAGAAACATATTACAGTCCGGCAAAGTTCTGCTAGTGCTATTTTTGCATCTGACCTCAATGTGCTGTACAAACAGGACAGCCTCGGGTGGCCTTCTGTCTGATTCAGTTTTTACATGATGGTCGCATTCACCGTGCAGAGAGGATCTTTGTGCTGAGCTGTTATACCTCTCACATAATATAATTATTTAGACTGAAATTAATATACTATATCCATTTATTTATTTATAGGAATGCCTATTTACACTAGATGCAAATATCCTGCCACAAATGACACAAGGCCTCTGTAACACTATTTACACTTAGTACAAATAGCATATAACTACTATTTAAAATACTTTTACTTTTTACTTTTTTTGCTATTTGCTCTTAGTGTATACTATCTTTGATTAGAGAATGTCCAATATTATTTTTATGACCAATTTTATTTTGTCCAATAATGATAGTTGAAGGTGAACAGACTGCTTCTTAGACTATTACTGTGTCCCGGATCAACAGATTAAAACATTATTTTATTCAAGATTGCTCTTTCCTGTTTATGATTTTTGAGGAATTCTTTCTTCAGGAAATGGCAGAAACAAGAAGGACAAGTGTATGTTCCTGTTGTACATTCAGGCGAATTCTGTCAGCAACTCGAAGGGTCAGAAAAGCAAAGCGGCGTCTGATTCTGAGGGCCAGGGACCTTCAGTAGAGCTCTCCATCAAAGATCTCTACGCCATCCAAGAGATTCAAGCGCAAGAGGACTTATTCAAGCTCATAGTGAAGTGAGTAACATCTAGTGAACACAAAGCCAATCATGACATATTACAAATGAAGAAGCTAATTTGATTTTCGTTTAATTGCAGCTCTCTTTCTCCTGCCATTTATGGCCATTTGGTAAGTGTCCAAATATTGTGTTATTATGTAACTTGAATTTGTTCTTGAGGTTTTTTTTTTTAAGCTTAGATTTAGTAAATGAAATGGTAAACAAACAAAATATGCCTCCTTTAATTTGTCTGTGATATCTCTGTACAATTTCTCAGCTTGTCAAAGCAGGACTGGCTCTGACTCTGTTTGGTGGGTGTCAAAAGTATGTTGATGATAAAAACCGTATCCCAATAAGAGGAGACCCACGTATTCTTATCGTTGGAGACCCTGGACTTGGTAAAAGTCAGATGTTACAGGTACATGATCTCATGAGTCCCTCTAATGCAGTGATGTGCAAATTTGGCCCTTCCAGGCCACTTTCCTGCAGAGATTTGATCCAACCCTGATAAAACTCACCTGCCTGTAGCTTTCTAGTAGTCTTGAAGACAATGATTAGCTGGTTCAGGTGTGTTTGATTAGAGTTGGAGCTAAACTCTGAAGGAAAGTGACTTGGAAGGGCCAAGTTTGCCCACCCCTGCTCTAATGCATTTATCACCCAGTCAGATGATTTGAATTTAGTTAAAATACCATGTGTGCTGTTGTTATTACTGTGTGTGTCCAGGCCGTGTGTAACGTGGCTCCAAGGGGTGTATATATGTGTGGAAACACGACCACCACCTCAGGACTGACTGTATCTCTGTCCCGGGACAGCGGATCGGGAGATTACGCTCTTGAGGCTGGAGCGCTGGTGCTGGGAGATCAAGGTATTTAACTTACAACATCAACATATAAATCAACTCAGGATCCAAACATGGAAGGCTGATCCTTGGGAATGTGATGTTTAATATTAAATATTTTCACCAGGTATCTGTTGTATCGATGAGTTTGATAAGATGGGCAGCCAGCATTAGGCTCTTCTGGAAGCCATGGAGCAGCAGAGCATCAGTCTGGCTAAAGCTGGGATTGTCTGCACACTTCCTGCTCGAACCTCCATCATCGCAGCGGCCAATCCAGTCGGAGGACATTACAATAAAGCCAAGACTGTCTCTGAGAACCTGAAGTGAGTGTACTGTATGCCAGAGTGAGATACTACTAATGATTTTTACCACTACTAAATATACTACTAAAGACCTGGATTATACAGTGGATTAAAGATACAGCAATAAGCAACAAATACAGTTGTAAACCACTGTAAAGTATGACCAATAAGCCTGATATGATAATGTTCAGTGAATTAATAATCAACGCTTCTTCTGCCAAGTAACATAGTTTATAAGTCTAATAATTGATATGCGTGTTTTGTCTGTTTTACAACATTGAACATCAGATTGATGTGCTTAAACAAGACACTACAGGCAAAGTCATTGTTTTTTTGGCTATTCTGCTTCCATAACATGCCTTCGGTGTTAAAAGTGTTGCCTGTGTCCCTCTAGAATGGGAAGTGCGCTGCTGTCCAGGTTCGATCTGGTCTTCATCTTGTTGGACACCCCTAATGAGGACCATGACCACCTGCTGTCCGAACACGTGATGGCCATGCGCGCAGGAAAAAATGGTGCGGTCAGCAGTGCTGCGGTCACACGCTACAGCACACAGGAGTCCAGCATCTCCATTCTGGAGGTGTTCTCAGAGAAACCCCTCGCAGACACACTCAAAGTAATGCCATTTCACTTAGTTCATGATTTTAGTTCTTAACCAATTCCACTGAAAACGCTTTATCATAACACTTAACAATAAGTTTCCATTTATTAAAGTTAGTTAACATTAACAAACAATGAAAAAATTGTTTTTAAGCATAAAGCTAGTTTCAGTGTTCACTAAATGTGTCCCTGGAGCACAAAAGCAGTTTTAAGTCGCTGGGGTATATTTGTAGCAATAGCCAAAAATACATCGTATGGGTCAAAATTAGGGCTGCACGATAAATCGCATGCGATATTTAACGCGCATCTTATCAGTAAAGACGGTTCTGTAATCAGCGGTAAATCTCCATCACCTGCGTGCTTTCACATTGAGCAGCATTAACTACACAGAGCCGTTGTTCACTGACGAGCTGCGCAAAACCACGTTCATATTCGCGCGATTTTTTGCGCAGCTCGTCAGTGAACAACGGCTCTGTGTAGTTAATGCTGCTCAATGTGAAAGCCCGCAGGTGATGGAGATTTACCGCTGATTACAGAACCGGCTTTCTGACAAGATGCGCATTAAATATCGCATGCGATTTATCGTGCAGCCCTAGTCAAAATTATAGATTTTTCTTTTATGCCAAAAATCATTAGGATATTAAGTAAAGATCATGTTCCATGAAGATATTTTGTAAATTTCCTACTGTAAATATATTAAAACTTATTTTTTGATTAGTAATATGCATTGCTAAGAACTTCATTTGGACAACTTTAAATGCAATTTTCTCAATATTTAGATTTTTTTTGCACCCTCAGATTCCAGATTTTCAAATAGTTGTATCTCGGCCAAATATTGCGCTATCCTAACAAACCATACATCAATTGAAAGCTTATTTATTCAGCTTTGAGAAGGTGTATAAATCTGTATATGATCCAGGGTCACAAATACAATCAAAAGTTGTTTCTGTTAATATTAGTTAATGGGCCTGAACTGACATGAACTAACAACGAAAAACAGTTTTAAAGCATTTATTTATCTCAATTAATGTTCATTTGAACATTTACTAAATGCGTTATTAAAATCAAAAGTTGTATCTTTTTATTAGTTGTATTAGTTGTATGTTTATTAACTAACAACTTTATAATAGCTATTATTAATAAAATTAACTAACATTAGGGGCATTTGCAATGATCACTTTTACCATTGCTCATACATACTTGAATGTGTAACAACTGATCTGTTAAGCATCATTTCAGCTTATTTATTTAATTTGATTTAGTTTATCCATTTATAAACTCATGGTAACACTTTACAATAAGGTTTCCTTAACCACAGTACTTTATTAACAATGAACAATACTTTGATAACATTTATTACTCTTAGTGATATTTTTTTTAAGTCAAAAGTTGTCTCTGTTAACATTAGTGAATGCACTATCCATTAGCATAAGCAATGAACAATTATATTCTTGACTAATAAAATAGCATTTTTTAAAAAATAAATTACCGATTAATAAATGCTGTTAAATATTGTTTATTGTAAATTTATGTTAGATAATGCACTACTAATGTTAAGAAATGTATTGTAGTTTTACTACCTAACATAGTTTAAACAAGTATCTCTATTACTATTACACCTGTTTGATGTAATAGTAGCTGTACAACAGCTACTGATCTTATAAACATCATGTGGATTATTGACTAAATTCATGCTGTACAATATTTGTAGTAACACATCTGTTTCTACTTGTTTGTAATGTACAGTAAATTACAGCTATACTAATGTTGATTTCTCTGTTTTTGTCTGTAGGTGGTTCCTGGAGAGGCCTTTGACCCCATCCCTCACCAGCTCCTGCGGAAGTACGTGGGTTACGCCCGGCACTACGTTCACCCCACTCTCTCTGCAGAGGCTGCGCAGGTGCTGCAGGACTTCTATCTGGAGCTGCGCAAACAGAACCAGACGGCCGACAGCACGCCCATCACCACCCGCCAGCTGGAGTCCCTCATCCGACTCACAGAGGTGGAAAATACAGGAAAAAACCTGAAATAGTTTAACAATTTTAAATTACTTTTTTTCCTATGTTAATGGGTCAAAGACGTTAAGATGTCCGCATCAAAAGAAATGTACAAAAGTGATTTTATGTCCATAGAAAGCACATTAAATGTAAGTAAAGTGTCTACTTTTAAGGTTTCAATAAGTTTTTGGAGAATAAAATGTCACAATTTGGTTGAAATAATGTTACTTTGTCATTCAGTGTAACACAATATTTATGTAAAAATTCAAACAACATGCTTATTCTGATGTGTACATATTAAAATATATAAAAGAATAAGGGAGCATATTAAATTTGATTGTGTTGTAAATGAGTAAAAAATTCTTATCAAATAATCAAATGCAGCCCTGGTCAGCATAAGAGACATCTTTAAAAACATTAAAAAAAGATCTTAATTCCAAACGGTGTTAATATTTTTGGTCAATTTTCTATAGACATGCACTAAAGGTCTGATCAATAAATAACATTTTGATTTCATGGGGTCTAAATAATAAATTCAGGGTCTCTGAATGACAGTCACATTTTTTTTTCTCTTTCTCTGCAGGCCAGAGCTCGTGTTGAGCTCAGAGAAAAAGCTACGCAAAGTGATGCGGAGGATGTTATGGAGATCATGAAACACAGGTGACTCATAAACACGGCACTTTATATAGTTATATGGGTCTAAATTAATTTGCATTATTAAGTAACGATCACAACACACCATGAAAGTCCCCATGAAAAAAAGTTCAATGTATAATTTAATGTAAAAAAATATTAATTTTTGCATGGTACTAATTGTGTTTTCATTGCCGTCTCTGTGTTTTATCTACCTGTACATCCTCAATAAAAAATAAAAAAACATTTTTCTCGGATTATATTTCCTCAATTGTTTAATTGATAAAAATGGTTAATTATTCTTTCATGCAACAAAAAGCGTTCATGTTCTTCTACGTTCAGCTTGGCCGACACTTACTCTGATGAGTTTGGCCGTCTGGATTTTAACTGCTCTCAGCTGGGCTCTGGGATGAGTAACCGCTCCAAAGTCAAGACATTTGTCACGGCGTTAAACAGACTCGCAGAACGCACAAACAAAAGCATGTTTGAGTTCCAGGAGCTACGCCAGCTCGCCAAAGATCTGCAAATACAGGTGAACATCAGCTACATTAAATAGCATGCTTTCAGATGATGATTTTTAATGCTCTTTCCACTTCTGCTTTCTCAGGTTGTGGATTTTGAGGGCTTCATCGGTGCACTCAATGAGCAGGGTTACCTTCTGAAGAAAGGGCACAGGACCTATCAGCTTCAAACCATATGAATCAGCCATCTCTTATGATGTTTTACACTCTTATTGTGTCATACTGTTGTGTTTGTTTTCTAATGCAACAACAGATATTATATTTATAACATAGTGTAATGTATGTTTACACAAATGCTTCAGTATTTTCATGTTATTAACTGTACATTGTTTTCATGTACATAAATAGACTCGTAATTGTTTTAAATAGTATTTTCCTGTATATAATCAAACGGTAACCACATTTATGAACATTTAAAACAATGTTTAAGTAGTTTTGTATTTTATGATGTCAGCTGTGTCCTTTCAGTAGATTCTTCTGAGTTCAATATTGAACGTTTAAGTCTGTTTATACTATTATCGGTAGCAGTAAAATAACCGCACACGAACCTACACGTGTGCAGCTGATAAATTTAACTGCAATAGATGAAAAATAAAAGAACATTCAAATGCATATGAATGCTGTGTTCCTTAAAAAAAATTGTACAAAGCCATCTAAATACATTTTGATTTTAAATCTATCAAAATGATAGATACTAAAATGTTTCTTTAACCGTTGGCAGGAGATCCTATGTTAATTACTATTTAACTATTATGACATTTAATATTGCTTTTATTAGCTAATAAATTATATATTATTCTAATGGTTTAATTATATTTATTAGCTGATAAACTGAATTGCAGTTACAGTGTTACAATTAAAGATGCACCTTTACAACGCTAGAGATGTTTTACTACAGTAAAAATGTGGTAAATTGGTATGCGCTACCACCAACATCAACAAATATATTATATCACGTAATATGTCGCAATGAGATGTTAATTTCATTTATTTTTTTGCATATCATATTAGAGCGCGTCCCCTTTAATTCCCCGCCCCCTTTTGGCAACTGTCGTAAATATTTAGATCGGAACACGGCAGGACAGGAACATGTGGGTCGACAGATATGAATGTCTCAAATAGACAAAGAGTAAAATGAACGAATTAAGTTGGAAATATGCTGCTGGATGCTCGGTTAGACAGTTCGGGGTTATCTATCATCTAGTTTTGTTGAGATAAAGCCGCTGACATGTTTTTGCCGGCTTGTAGCAAGAGCTGGTTGAGCTGTGCTAAAGGACACACACACAGACTGACTGTCAGCACTGCTGCCACCTGCCACTACAGCTGCCATGACAAAACAAAGGCAAACTTACCGCTGAAAAACACTACATCACAGCAACAATGGCTTCAGAGACTGAAGACCAGATGCTGGAGCTCCTCACCTCTGAGCTGTAGACCAGATCTGGACCTTCATAGAGAAGTCAATCAGAGATCAGAACATCTCTGCTCTGTTATATGTAGAGCAAAAGTATCTAAACATCACTGCAGGCTGCACCTGCCGCTGTCTAGCGTGTATGGTGCAAATGGGTTTTGTACTGAAGCGTCTAGAAAGCCAGTTTTGGAAAAAAAGTCTTCTGAAAAGGGTGAAGATCAAGCAGCCTCTTCACCTGCAGCTAATGAGGGACATTTCCAGTTGAAAGAGCTGGTGAGTGAATCAGGCTTATTATTGAAACTTGTACACTCTTTTTCACTCTTGTTTTGACCTTGGGTCTAAGTAAATTACAGCAAGGGTTTTCAAACAGGGGCCACAAGTTCAGAGAAGAACTGTGTACAAATCAGAAAATAGATTTATTTAAATGTAAATAAATAAATGATAAAAAACATTTAAATAAATAAAATTAAATGCATAAATAATTGCATTAAAATAAATGAACCATAATAAAATGTAATATTTCAATATAACATAAACAATACAAATTGGTTAAAATAAGCAAATAAATAATACATATAACAGTGTAGTAAGAAAAACTTTTTTTCTGCAAATATAAATACTTTTAATGGGTTTACTAAATAGAATTAATTTAAATTAGGCAATTTTAGTTACTTTTTGTCTTTATTTTCAACACTGGATCTATTGATTTATCATTTTGAATCACAAAAATGTCTTTTTGGCAAGTATTTTTGTTTGCGACCTTTACTGCAAATATAATTTTCTTACTTTTTTGTACAAAATTGTATATATTTTATATATGCAATGTATAATTGATAGTATATTTTTCTCACCCCGCTGACAGATTTTTAAAAAAGAATAAACCTGCTTAATTTTGATGTATTTTTCATAAAACAAGACTTTGTATTTTGTCATTTTGCATTTTTTTGCAGTGAAAGATGCACACTTGATGAACAAAATATTTGACAAAGAGTTTGTACAGTTTGCAATGATAAATCAACAAATTAAGTGTTAGATTAAGTTATTGTTTCACTTTGTGGTTGTCAAACACTAGTGGATCGTGTTCATAGTTAACATGATTGTCTAGATATTTGTATTGGAAAACGGCAAAAATACTGATAAAGAATATCTGTTTTTCTTTACATGAAATCAAATGTGCTTTCTTATTTCTCTTGCCAAAGGAAAGTGTGAATAAAATACTTTTTCCTCTTGCATATTCATAATGTCATGTAATGTCATTTATTCACAGTATGAGAATCCATGGACGATCCCTAATTACCTCTGTATTGCCCGGATCGTTCTGTCTCCTGTCCTGGGATACTTAGTCATGGAGCAGTACTTCCACGTCTCTCTGGGGCTTTTTGCACTGGCCGGAGCAACCGACTTGGTAAATCAAAGAAAACATTATCTGTGGTGCTTGATCATTTTATTTTAGGCTTAATAACCTGTCTTTAAGCTGATGTTGTTTTATTGATCATTGGTTTCTCTTTCAGTTGGACGGCTACATCGCACGTAACTGGCCCAATCAGAAGTCGGCTCTGGGCAGCGCTCTGGATCCATTGGCTGATAAGATTCTCATCAGTGTTCTTTACGTCAGTCTGACATATGCACAACTCATCCCAGGTGAGATGAACAGATCATACAAAAATGACATTTCTGCCATTATTTATTGACCAGCAGACCCAGATTTAAAGGGACAGTTCACCCAAAAATGACAATTTCCTGTTAATTTTACTCGCTCGCAGGCCATCCAAGATGTAGGTGACTTTTTCTTTAGTAGAACAGTAAGGAATATTTTTAGCTGAAACCGTGGTCCTTGGTGATTCATACATTTATAAAAGTCAGAGGTTGAGAGTCAAATAAAGCATATCAGGCAACACCAAATGAATACCCATGACTCCTGACGATATATTGAGGTCTTAAGAAGCGAAACGATCAGTCTGTGCAAGAAACCGATCATTTTTTACCTGTAATCCAGAGCCACAGGCAAATTGGTGATTTAATAATATAATTGTATGCAATAGGGATGTCAACGATTAATCGATGGTCGATTAATTGTCGATAAGAGATGCACTCGATTAAAGCTATCGATGGTCGATTAAGTCGTTTAATTTTGGGCTGCGTGCGGCTCATGCGCAAAACACGTGCGAGCGGCTGTGAGTGACGGTATATAAATGCATCATCATTCACTCATAATTACAAATTAAGCTTTTAATGTGATTTAAACTTTAAAAGTACATTAAAATAGAAACAACACAAAGTTCTTCAACATGGAAAGCAATAGAAATGTAGTAACAGTCATTTCCCCAGATAATTGTTTCATATTTGAAACAATTAGGTGAAGGTTGCAGGGCTGCGGGACACTGCGGGGGAAGGATAGGCTATTCATTCTTACAACTTGTTAATTCGTTCCTATGACTTATTAATTTGTGGCCACTGCCGAAGTTTCATTAATTTTGTTCCTTAAATAACCCATGATTTAGCTAAAATGAGGGAACAAATGAATACATTGAACGAATTCTTAATTCATGGCGAAATCTTTAATTTCCCTTCCGCATGTTTACCACAGTAAGAGATGCAACCTAAATAAAAATATTTTATAAATAATTAAAAATTAAAAATAATTTGTTTTCATAAAAAAAAAAAAAAAAGCGAAATATATCTGACTTAAATAATTAAGCTAACAGATTTAAAACAGAAGTGTGGCACGGCGCTCCATAAACAAGTTCACGAACGGAGAGGATGACAATGCGCATTCTGTTTGTTTGCTTTATTTTACAAAAGCACAAATCTTCTGTTTTTATTGTGAGTGTGCAAAAATAAAAGTAAAACACTTTTGCGGATTATATCTTACTCCAAAAATGGAGTTTTTTATGTTTCAGCTGTTAGATCGCACTGGCGCCTCGCACGCACACACCCCACATATTCTAGCAATTCAAACTTACATCGCAATCTGTTCATTATCAAAATAAAATACAGTCAACCAAACATATAAAAGGTTACACTGGTCAGTTTAAATAGACCGTAG
>NW_015551124.1:380449-388054 GCF_001515605.1 Sinocyclocheilus anshuiensis
AAATCTGACATTTTCCGGAACAGGATCCAGCAGGATCAAATTAAGTACTGGTCATAATACTCGCATAATAATGTTTCATGTTAGCAACCGTGTGTTTTGCTGCAGCAGCGCCGATGGAAGCGGTTCACTGACTGCACAGCCACACGCGCCACAGTTACGTTTGGGATAGTTTTATTTTAAATGCCATAATGTCAGTTGAAAACATTGCAATTGTGTTTTAAAATACAATAACGAGCACCACGAAACCATTTAAAGAGGCGCGTTCAGCGGTCTCCGTGTCGGGATAGGAAACAGTCAACAAAGTAAAATGATCTCAAACGTACGGCGCGCTCTCTTCATTTTATCAAATGATCATAATCACATCTATTCATTTTACAATCCTGCTACTAGCATTTTATTCAGACTAAAACCCCTTTAATTCGGGTGAGAAAGCGGGTTTTTTTTTTGAGTGGCTTTTGCACGTCCTGTCACGCCGGTGACTGCGTGCTGCTGCAATAGACGCATTTTGCTGCATTAAAGTTAATGATTAATTGATCGTTAATTTAAACGACGATCGATCATAGAAATTATTGAAAATTGACATCCCTAGTATGCAACATCATTGTGTGATTACGTAAACAAACTGGAGAATCGGTTAGTTGAACCAGTTCATTAAAACACACTGTCTGAAAGAATCAGTTCGCAGAAAAGAATCGGATTTCTTCATTTTTTGAGGCTTTGAATTACAGGTAATAATATTGTAAATAATGTTCAGTTTTTTGCACAGACCAATCGTTTCACTTCATAAGACCTCAATATATCGCCAGGAGTCACGGGTATTAAATCTGTGTTGCCTGATATGCTTTTTTTGAACACTCAAATTGCCGGAAGCTGCTGACTTGCTTTTTATGAATCACCATGGACCACAGTTTCAGCTAAAAATCTCCTTTACTGTTCTACTGAATAAAAAAACACTTACATCTTGGATGACCCGAGGATGAGTAAATGAACAGAAAATGTTCATATTTGGGTGAACTGTCCCTTTAATTCAGCAGAACACAGGAAGAATCCTCTTGAGGAAGCTGCGGTTAAGTGTCACTCACAACCTTGGTTTAGTGGTGTTCTTTTATTTCCCTTTGTGAGGTTTGAACAGCTTTTCGCTTACCAGCCCACAACCATTAGGCTGCATCAGTCCTAGTAATTCAAGATCTCAGAAAACACAGTTCATTAGAACAGATGAATCAAAGAGCTGTTTATATTTCTTTCTGAATCAGTTGTTGATAACTAGTCAGCAGTATCAGAAGCGTGTGTCTCTCATTCACGAGTGTGTTGTGTTTCCTCACAGCTCCACTGACAGCACTGATCATTTCCAGAGATGTAGCACTGATTGCTGCTGTTTTCTATGTGCGCTATAAAACAGTTCCACCTCCAGTAAGTACTTTAACTTCCACTATTGTCACACTATGATCAGCTATTTAAAAGTAACCCAAATGGAGTGCAAAAGTAAAAATCAACTGCATGCAAGTCATCTTCTAAGTTTTTGAATAATCACTGAAATTCCCTCCCAAATTACTTAAATATTTGTGTATAATTAACATATTTTATGTAGTTTATCTATCATTTTAAATTCACTTGTCATTTGCAATGCTTCATGGGACTGTAGTTCTTACCCTCGTTAAAGCGGTTAAATTCAGTCTTGTACCTTTTCTTTTTTGTCTGATTTTCAGACGCTTCGAATTTTAACTTTAAACAAAGACTTCTAAAAAAATCCCTATGGAAAAAAAAAACACTATTTGTGCGGAGTACTGTGTGCTAGGGCTGCACGATTATGACAAAAATCATAATTGTCGATTATTCCCTTGAAATTGTAATTGCGATTATTAATTACGATTATCACAGTTTACATTGAATGATGTTTATACCATTGTTTGAAGCAACTGCATGCCATATTTCTATATGAAAATAAACAAGCTGAAAACACTAACTGAAAAAATGTTAGTGCTTTTCTATAGTATTAAGCCTCAAATGTCAACTATACATCTGATTGGTTTCTTCTTTAAATTATAAAAAAGTACAAATATGAATGGTTTAATAATGTTATACTAAAGCTACAATTAAAATAATGAGAAAATCCCTTAAGATAACATGTAGAAAGAAAGAAAAAATAGAATAACATAAGTGGACTTTGAACGATTAATTGCCGTTTTGAACGATTACGTAATTGTGGCATCCATAACCGTAATCGCGATTAGAAATTCGATTAATTGTGCAGCCTACTGTGTGCTCTGATATAAGTGTTTTACAAGTCATGAAATAACCATTTTTGACATGCTAGCACCTGAATTATTATTGCTGTGTAATGAATCATTTCCACGTTATTTATCAAATTTTCTGTGCAGGTAACACTCAGTAAATTCTTCAACCCGTGTTACACCACTGCTCGGCTGAAACCAACACTCATCAGCAAGGTGGACCATTCAGTCTTTTTAGCAAATCATAAATATGTTTTCTTTTTATTAAAATGTTCTTGTATTGTATATATTAAGGCACTGTATTATTGAAATGTATTTATTTTTTCCAAATGTAGTTTTATTTTTTTGCCAATTTCATTTTTTTCTGAATTCCGGGTTTTTTTCTCGTTTTGACATTTTAAATAAATATAAGTAATCAAAAAGTATGTCTAATCAGTTGAATTCATAGAACTTGAACGCTTAAAACTTTAACACAATACTAGTTTATTTAAAATGCTACAATACATCTTCATAAGGCCCTATTATCGTCAAATTTGTAAAGTTTTATGAATAGATAATTTTTTATTTTATTTTTATTAATTATGTGTTTTGATTTTAATATTTAATACACATTTATTATCAACAATCTTGGTAATCAAATTAAGGCGAAAAATTGTATTTTGTTAAAATGTAATCAAATGTAAAATGAAATTTAACACTTAATTTTAATTAATTTCTGTGATATTCCTTAAAAAACATTTTAATTTCATTTTTATTATTATTATTACTTTAAGAAATACATTATACTGTACAATAGTAATACATTTTTGTCATCATGAAAATTATTAGGCCCTAAAATATACATGTTTCACACTTTTAGTAATGTTTCAGTTTGTATTTATGATAGATATCAGATTTGAATGACTCTGAACTAGGAATGCATTCATATAGAAATTTTACCAATGCACGATAGCAGATTATTTTTATTTTATGGCCTATAATAACCATTGTGATGGTTAGTATTATAAATCTATATTGTTTTGTGTTTGGAAAAAATGTGTTGTTAAAGTAGGAAAACCATGTGTGTTTCAGATCAACACGGGTGTGCAGTTGTTTCTGGTGGCGGCGTCTCTGGCTGCGCCGGTGTTTCACTACACTGACAGTGTTTTACTGCAGTCACTGTGGTGAGCTTTCACTGCTCCAGTCACAGTCACATCCTGATGTCAATCATGTGTCATTGACTCGTATTCTAATGATTGAATCCAGTTAAATGAATGTGTATTGTGTTTGTTTGCAGGTTCATCACCGCTCTGACGACCGCAGCATCCGGTTACAGCTACTATCATTACGGCAAAAAGACCGTTGAGGTGCTGAACAACACAAAGTAGTTGTACAGTCATCTGAGATTGAGCTTTGACCAAGATATCTGGATAATCAGTCTTTGTGCAGGATGGAAATTGATGCCACATCTTACTTTTGTATTTAAGACACTTAAGTCTGTATAAAGTCATAGTATATGTATATGGTTTTCAACTCCACAGGAAACATTTTTTTAAAATCACTTTTAATGAACTTTGGGTCAATTTTCTGAATAAAAATGGACATCAAATACACATTTGTGCTTATGTGATGTGTTTAAAAACTTGACCAGACTTCTAGCTTTTTCAGGCAGCGCAATAGATTGTCATTTCTTACCTTTCTTACCAATTCATTCAACACGTTTGCAGCGTGAAACTTTGTTTCGTTTGAGAAGAAAAAATAAAAATAAAAAAGTCTAGAAAATAGTCTAAACAATGATTAGGTGAAGTATTTATATGAATGTTAGCTAAGAGTAAATTCCAAATTGCACAAGACTGAATTGCAAAGTAAAAAACAGAAGTAACAGAGTAATAGAAAAGTAGTCTGCTTTCTATTGAAGTAGTTGATTTAGACTGACCTTAAAACTATAAATAATATGAGTATTTAAGTAGTCATTAAATATTTAAATGGAATTTGTAACTATATTAAACTTGTACATTTCACACTAACATAATTTTCTATGCACTACTGTATTTTGTAATCTTTTATTTTTTTGAACATTTACAGCTTTTTTTTCAATTTTTTGAGGAAATCATATATAATTAAAAAATCTTTGCATTAATTCCATTGTGTTCTGCATTAACTCTGCATTAATTCCATTGTGTTCCATCTCTACTGACAGTGTTATTTTAATGATTCATTTTTAAAATTGTATGAATGTGTATATACACATACAATTTTAAGTACTAAAATGACAAATATATAAAAATTAATTCAAAATATTCATTTAAAATTACATTAAAAAAAAAAATCTCTCTATATATATGTTAAATAATATATTATAAATATTTTAAAAATCAAAATATAAGAATGTTAAAATATTCATTAACTACATATAAAGCATTAAAATAACACTGTCAGTACATCAGTTAAACAGATGAAACACAATGGAATTAATGCAGAGTTGCATGATGTATATTATATATTGCATGATATATATTATATATATATTTGGTAATAACACTGTATATTGATTATTTCATTGACTGGATTCTATCAAAATTTATTTTATATTTTAATTTGATTGTGGTCGAGCACATGTATGCATAAAACCAAATATATTTTATAAATGCACAAAGTTCTGGCCAATAGCAGGACTGAATAGTGTCACCTGCCAACTATGCAGGGAAGTTTTAAGAATGTCTGTTAGAACTATTATGCATGTCGGGTCGGGTCTGTTGAAGCAGGTGTCTTGGAGGTCAACGCAGGGGTCAAAGGCGCAGTTTGTAGATTCGGTTGCGTTCCGTTCATCTTGCTCATTTTTATGCATTATTTTACCCACTATCATGGGACTCTGTGTTGGTGTTTTGGTTGTGAACTTCATGTCTTCAGGTGAGTTTGGAGATTGATGATTTGGTGTGGCTGGAGTTGTTGGAATGAAAACGGTTGGGGTTGAGATTGTGGCGAGGACTGATTCAGTAACTGCACTCGATGGCATTGGGATGGTGTCGTTTACTGTACTGGAGTTAAAGATGTCATCTTCTCCGAGATCTGTATTTATATCTGTAATGTTATCTGTAAGCACAAATCATTTTTTCTTAATGCCAAAGCAAAATACTCATGTATTGTGTGCAAGTAATGAACTGTTATTATATATACTGTAGGCATAATATAATCAGTCACATATAGTTTGATCAGTAAGTTTTTAAATATTTTAGAACGCAGTCTTCTGCGCACAGAGGCTTCGTTTATTTGATCATAATTACAGTAAAAACAGAAAAAAATGTAAATATTATTACAATGTAAAATAAAAATGTTCTGTTTGAATATATTGTAAAATATAATTTATTCCTGTGAACCAAAGCTGTATTTTCAGCATCATTACTCCAGTCTTCAGTGTGATTCTTCAGAAAGCATTCTAATATGCTGATTTGCTGCTCAAGAAACATCTTTATTATTATTAACGTTGAAAACAGATGTGCTGCTTCATATTTTTTAATGGCAACTTTGATTATTTTTCAAGATTCTTCGGTGAATAGAAAGTTCAAAAGAATAGCATTTATGTTAAAAAGAGAAATCTTCTCTAATATTATAAATATCTTTACTGTCACTTTAATTGATGTCTTTACTATCGATTTAGTGTGTCTTTGCTGTATAAAAGTATTTGTTTGATTCATTCATTCATTAAAAAAAAATACTGATCACAATATCTTGATAGGTATATCTAATAGTTTAATAGTGTGTATTAAACTACTGTAACAATACCTTTTCATACCACATACAGCATGCGGGTTGTCTCCAATATAAACCAGAAAACATGGTTTTGGTGTTGCATTAGTGTTGATGTCCTCAACGCTGTTGGAGTTTAATGCTGGAGGATCCTGTGTTCTCACACACACAGCAGTCCAGAAAAACATCACAACGTAGTGTGACGTCACGTGCATCATCTGTTGACCAGATCAGGTTATTTCACTCTACACGTTTTCATTAGTAAAAGCACTACATTTTTTCAAGAAATATTTTTTTTTTCTTTTTACTGTTTTCCCCCTCAGGTTATAGAGGTGCCACCAACATCGTCTTTGAAAAATGAGTCACATGTGAGATTCAAGGTCAGTGAATCAGACAAAAAATGCCTCAGACTTCTTCATTAATATTTCAAGCTGAAAGCCACTATGTGCTTTTTCATAATGCTTTTGGGATAATGCATACCAGGGTTATTATAGTTACCTAAAACTAAAACCATATAAAATCCACACCAAAAAAAAAAAAATTAAATAAATAAATAATATATATATATATATATATATATTGCTTGAAATTTGTTTAAAGTCTACTCGTCTTTAATAATGTTTTAAATTTATGGCTGGACGTTTTAGGCTGTGGATTTAAAACTGGAATCAAGAATTGTGAAATCGCACCAGTATCTAAAATTTTGCTATTGTAATTCTGCGGTTGTGAATCGCTGTGGGCATGAAGCCTCAGGTATTCACAACCATAATGATTTATGGCCATAATGCAGTCTTGCTTTTATACGTAAATAAGTAAGGAGAAGCCAAGGAGTCTCACAAAGACCCTCTTATGTGTGTAACTACTTTCCTATGCCAAGTATCCAGAATCTGATATAATATAATGTATAATAATAAAAAAACAATAAATTAACTACATATATATTATATATATATATAGTTATATTATAGTTTAATATACATATATAGTTTAACTTGATGTACTAAAAAAACTAAAACTGAAATAAAAATAAATAAGAACTATATAGACATATTTTAAAATAAAGAAATACATAAAAATAAATTAAAATGACAGGTGCAACAGAATTGCTAGAACAACTAAAATTTAAAACGAAAACAAAATATAAAAATGAAAAACTAATTCAAACTATTAATAACAACTAAAGTAACACTGTTGTATACTGTATTAAATGCATTTTTGAGCATCTAAACATATAGGTGGCATCATTTACATGCTTTTTAATAAACCAAACAATGTTCTGCAAGTTACTCAATTTAAAAGTGTTCTGTTTTCGCCATTCACAGGTTAGTTACACTTGCATTCAGTAAAAATCTACAGTTTTCTTTTCTAATTTCTATTCTCAGCATCATAAATGTTATTTAAAAACAGACGCATAACAGAGTGACTGTCCACCATCCACTTCAGTTCAGACACATACTGCATTGCTTTACATTATATTCATTACTACATTACATTATCTACTCACACAAATCTTCATCCGTCTCAGCCGAGAAATTCAGCCTCAGATTCAGGAATTTATACGTTATAACATTTCTGTTAAATGTCTGATGAGCTGATGAGTGAGTGAGTGAGTGAGTGTGTGTGTGTGTGTGTGTGTGTGTGGGTGTGT
>NW_015551124.1:388323-390458 GCF_001515605.1 Sinocyclocheilus anshuiensis
TTTTATTCAGCAAGGATGCATTACATTGTTTAAAAGTGACAGTAAAGACATTTATAATATTACAAAAGATTTCTATTTCAAATAAATGCTGTTCTTTTAAATTTTGAATTCTTTCAATTCAAAACATATCACATATCACAGTTTCCACCAAAATATGAAGCAGCACAATTGTTTTCAACATTGATAATACTATCAACAGTAATGTTTTTGAAAAAAAGTCTCTTCAGGCTGCATTTATTTAATCAAAAATACAGTAAAACAGAAATATTGTGAAGCATCATTACAATTTAAATAGCTGTTTTCTATTTGAATTCTTGGTTTCCACAAAAATATGAAGCAGCACAACTGTTTTGAACTTGAGCATAAATCAGCATATTAGAATGATTTCTGAAGGATCACGTGACACTGAAGACTGGAGTAATGATGCTGAAAATTCAGCTTTGATCACAGAAATCAATTACATCTCAAAATGTATCCAAATAGAAAACGGCTATTTTAAATTTAAATAACATTTCACATTTTTACTGTATTTTTAATCATATAACTTGAGCAGAAGAACGTCTCACCGACTTCACACAGACTGTATATTTCTCAAAAGCAGCCTTCAGGAAGAGAAGAACAACAGCATCAAAACTTCCCTCGGCGAAGCACCTGTGACCGAGCGCGGCAGGAAAACACACACATTCTCCATAATAAGCGTATTGTTTGGCTAACAGTTATTCTTTATGGACACAATGGGCAAAACTCCCAACTTCTGCAGCTCAGATGCGGCGGTGGCTTAGTTTGCATCCTCAGAAACTGGAAACCTCAGCGCTCTTATTGTCTTTCTAAACAAAATCATCTGGCAGCTCTCCCAAAGCCCTCCGGCCGCAGACACCTGCCTGTGGTCCTGAGCGGGACGTGTGTGTACAGTGGCACTGCGTGAGTCAAGCTTCTGCATGCTGAGAACATTCAGGAGATGTACTTTCCTTCGGCTATTTTAATAATGTATTCATCAGCAGCACTTGAAAGCCATGACAGCGCGCCCTGATGTGTTTACACACCTTGCCCACATTGCGTGGCCCAGGATGCATTGGGACGTGTGGGTTTGGACACAATGGATGCTTGTCTTTTTGTTTTAGAGTCCGGCACGTCCTCCTCACGCTTTTTCTTTTCTTCTTTCGGTGTAAAATCGCTTGCCCTCACATGTCGGCCGTAAATCCTCGGATGGGTTGCATCATATGCAGCGATGATTATATCCTTGCCTTTCATTCAGATCTTCCCTTTCAACCTTTTGCAACAAGATCATTCTGGGCTGAGTGTAGAAACCTCGTGTGAAGGAATGTAGCGATTCTGAAAAATTAAATAGATGTACAGTTGATTAGATGACCTGTGACATCCCTATTTAGCTTTTTTCTATTTTCATAGTTTATTATTATAAGCATTTTATGACAGTTAAATAAACACAAGGATGAATCTGAATTATTCGACAACTTTGATGTTCATTTTTGTCACGTCCCAGGTGACATTTTAAATTTTTTTAAATATCTATTTTTTATTATTATGTTTATTTAAGTTTTAGTTATTTTAGTACATCAAATTAAACGAAATGAAAATGTGAAATGTTGCCTTCGCAACCGGCTGAAATAAAATATTTTTTATTATAATAGATCATTTTTATTATAATAGATTTTACAATATTATACTTGTATGGGTAATTTTTTTAAAATATTAATTTACTTAACATTTAGTTTATTTTTAGTTACATTTTTTAAAATAGTTTTAGTCAACTATCATAAATCATAAACCTGATTTCTTTATTTTTTCTTCAATCAAAATGTGCTTTAATTATTTTTAGTCATTTTTATTAGTTTTTTTAATGTTATATGTTTTTTGTATAAATTATTATTTCAGTTTTAACTATTTTAGTATGTCAAGTTAAAATGAGAAATGTTGTCTTGTCAAAAAATAATAATATATTGGGTAATGTTTTTTTTTGTTTTTTTTTACATGTTCTTTTATTTCTAGTAGCATTTTTTTATGGTTTTAGCTTTAATCAAGTATAACAACACTGTCTTTAAAAAAAACCCTCAATCAGCATGTCTCAAATAAGGCAAGGTAGGTTTATATATATATGTATATATATATGTGTATAT
>NW_015551124.1:390550-398085 GCF_001515605.1 Sinocyclocheilus anshuiensis
ATATATAAAAGGGATTTTAAAATAATAAAAGTTGCATTAGAAACAGCAAGAAATAAAAAAAAATATTAAAAACATAACAATTTATGTAACAAATTGTTTTTAGAAAGTATCATAAAACATGCTTTCTTGGAAATATTGTTTGAATCAATTTTTATGTTTTTCCTGTGTCCCTTGAACTAGGACAAACCTCAGTGACGTCATCCTCTAGGAAGTGACATCATTTTGGGGGGAAAACAGCAGCATAAACATCAGTAAGTATTAGCAATGGTTCTGCAGAACAGCAATGACATGCATTCAAACACTAATGAGGATTCATATCTTGAAAAGTTATCAACCACTATCTTGAAGATGACAGCTATTTCTCACCTGAAAGTTTGCATTAATCACTGCACAATTAAATTATGTGTTTGATTGTTGCCCCCCTAGAAATCTCTCCGAACACCTCAGACAGTTAAGTGTGGCCATAAAGTTGTCAAAACATTGAGTTGGAGGTCTTTAAATACAGAGCAGATGCAGTAATTATGGTATAAGTAGGGAGCGTCTCACAGTAGCAAAGCCCACAACACAGCTGAGACATCAAACACCGCCACGAATCCATCTCACACTGTCAGCTCAAATGAAAGAGAAATGCTGCTGCTGATGGACTGATCACTCATGCATTTCAGCCTGATGTTCTTAATGCATGTTAGCAGTTTATTAAAGAGAGGGTTCACCAGATCCTTAATGCTTACTGGATGAGCTGCGTTCAAAGCCGCTGTAAAATGTCATTAAACAGATTACAGTTATCCCAATTAACTATATTACTTGGTGGAACACCCATATGTCAAAAACATTAATATTTAGGGAGCGTCTCACAGTAGCAGAGCACACAACACAGCTGAGACATCAAACACCGCCACGAATCCATCTCACACTGTCAGCTCAAATGAAAGAGAAATGCTGCTGCTGATGGACTGATCACTCATGCATTTCAGCCTGATGTTCTTAATGCATGTTAGCAGTTTATTAAAGAGAGGGTTCACCAGATCCTTAATGCTTACTGGATGAGCTGCGTTCAAAGCCGCTGTAAAATGTCATTAAACAGATTACAGTTATCCCAATTAACTATATTACTTGGTGGAACACCCATATGTCAAAAACATTAATATTTTCTTTGATCTCTATATATATATATATATGTATTATTATTATATAATATAATATTAAAATATAATTTAGATATATTTTTACCAGAATTTATGAAATTTTTTTCTGCTGTATGGATTTAGTTCAACTATTTATTGAACACAAATGTTTAATCATATTGCTATTGCCACGATTCACCTCTAGTTATTCTGCCACAATCTAATCATGACTTAATCTGCCATGTGCAAAACATTCTCTCTTAAATGTAAGAAAATAGTGGCATTCAAACAATGTTAATCAATTCATGTTTTTTAAAGGAAAAGTGTTATGTTTTTTTTTCAGTACTGACTTTCTAACATTGACCAATGGCATGAGTTTGGAGGCGGGACTAATGACAACCTGTTGAAAACAGTCATTATGTTTGCAGTTCTGTTTGTTGCACATTATATCAGTGCTAAACTGTGTGTGTTCTGTAATGAATTGTCTTTATAAATGGTTATCAGTTTGCTGGTTTAGGCAACCAACTGTAATCTAGATCCAGCCAAAAAAAAAAAATCACAATCCACAAAAATTAGCTGAGCATCACAACCGAAGGCATCTGTTTCCAATATGTAGCGCGGCGGAAGGGTGGGTGCTTCATTTAGTGGCAAAAAACTACAGCCTACTTTATCTTTAAATAGCCTGCGGCTTTGGGCTGGACGGATGTGTGGCTTATTGTTGTATCCCAGATTCCATGAATCTAGACTACAGCTTCTGTCCTTTGAAGACAACAAGTGTACAATTAGAAGGGAATGTTTGCAATGCTCTTCTGCAGACCCTGCGTGCTGCGCCGGACCCAGATGCAGCAGATACCGTCCACCGAGCACCGTGTGTTCAGCCTCGACCACATGAAAGCGCTCTCTGACTCATTAACCTCCTGCTCTTTCAAAGCCTTTGAAACAGATAATAATTATAATTTACTGCAGAAAGAACCAGGCAGGACTTTTGCTGCAAGTGTCGGCGCTTCTGAGCGCTGCGGTTTATCAGGAAAGGGGAAGTGCTGGAGCTTTTATGATGCGACATGATAAAACTGAAAGTATCTGTTGATTCATAATGATAAAACGCACAGCTCGAATCCAATACAAGTTTAGAATTTGTTGAAACAACATACTGTATGCATAAATAATGTGAAGTGTTTTATATTCTTGCTTCAGTATTTTTTGTTTCATAAATAAATAAAGAAATAAATGTGCACAAAATGCAGAAGAAAAAGCTACAACGGACTTTATAAAAATGTCATTTAAATATATTGATACCCTTGCGTGCAATCAGAGCAGTGAGTCTGCGACACATAGACATCGCCAGACTCTTGGTCTTATCCTTTGAAATGCTTTCCCCAGCCTTTAATACAGCCAATACCAACTGTTGCTTGTTTTGGGGAGTTTCTGCCTTTAGTCTCCTCTTCAGCCGGTGAAATTCATATTCAATCAGGTTTAAATCTGGAGATCTAAGACTTTCCATTTCTTTGCCCTGATAAACTCCTTGACTGAACTGGCAGGGTGTTTTGGGACATTGTCCTGATGCAATATGAAGCGCTTTCTGATGAGTCTGGTGGCATTTTCTTGAATATTGGTAGCCAAGATGGTTTTGTACCCTTCTATATTAATTCTGCTTCTGTCATCATACATTAAGTCATCATTAAAATTGAGAGGGCCTGTTCCAGAGACAGCCATGCATGCCCATGGCAAGACACCACCTCCACCGTGCTTTACAGATGAGGCTGTATGCTTTGGATCATTTGCAGTTCCCTTGTTTCTCCACACTTTTGCTTTCACATCACTTATAGATAAAGGTTAATCTTTGTCTCACCTGTCCATAAAACTCTGTTCCAAAACTCTACTGGCTTTTGCAAACTCTAATTTTGCCTTTCTAGTTTTGGTGCTGGTCAGAAGTTTGCATCTTGCTGTGTAGCATCTGTAGTTCTGTGTCAAAGTCTCCTGCGGAGAGTAGATTGACTGCTAGACTGCTGTTGTTTTTCTCAGCCGATCAGGTCGTTTTTGGTTGCTGATGTCTCCAGTTGATTCCAAACTCTTGATTTCTCCATGCCCTTAGTTTTTGCTATAGCTCTAATTGATTTCCTCTTTTCTTTTAGCATCCAAATTGCTTGCTTTTCTCTCAAAGTCAGCTCCCTGGTCTTCATCCTGGTTTGTGTGTGTCGTCATCGAATGCAAGACTCAGAATACAGAAGCAATGGATATAACTGATACGACACAGTCCTTGCTTTTAATATCTGAAGAATGAATGCAACAGGACACCGCTGATCATCACTTACAGTAGAAAGACCTGTGAGGCAGCTGTTCCAATACTTATGCTCACATCAGATAGAGGGATGAATCTCTTAAAGTGCTGATCTTCTTAGCTGGTAAACCATCTATGTGTTGAATCACCCAATAATAAAATGTGACATTCTGTAGTTTTGTCTCATATTCATCTTTTAATCATATTTATAGATTTCTTGACTCCACAGCAAACTTTACTGTCTTTACTATCCCAATACTTATGGAGTATATATATTTATATATATATTTTTTTGTGCTGTGTGGCTTTAGTTTAACTATTTATTGAACATTGATCTTTAATCATATTTCTATTACAACGTTTTAAAATATACAAAACACACACACACACACACACACACACACACACACACACACACACACACACTTGAGAGGGAATTTCTCCTCAACAGACTTTTAGCAGTAGCCACAATCATCTGTGATCATTTCCTACCCAAAAGCGACCGCAGAAAAACATCTGTCCGGTTTAATGAGAAGAACAGAGCTTGAGCTGCTGTATCTAGTAGAAAGCATCGTCTCATTATTAGTCATGTGTTTCCTAAGGCAAGTATCGCTATATCTGTTACTCATACTTAATGTTAGTGATGGGATCAGACCTCTAAGATTAAGTGTTAAACTTTGATGTGTGATTCGACCTGCAGTTTTTTGGGATCCAGACATGAATGATTCCTCAAATCATGTGTGCTATACCATTTTTACCTGCTGGACCATATACTATTATACTTTTTTATAAATGTTTTAAATATTTTTTATTTTAATTTTAGTTAAAGGTTTATTAATTGTGTTGTTTTTGTTATCTTGATTACTTTAATGTTATATATATATATATATATACACACACACACACTATTTATGCATACTATATATGTCGTTGAGATTTGATTTAATTTTTTATAAATATTTTGAATTTTTTTTTTTTTTAAAGGTTTACACACATTTGAGTTTCGAGATACTTTTATTTCATTTTTATTAATATTTAAAAAAAAAAATTATTTTAGGTTCAGTTAAAGCTTTTTTTATTTAGCTATGTTTGTTGTTTTTATTACTTTTTAAAAATGGTTTTAAAATGTAATATTAATATTATTTATACAAAATGTAATTTTTGAATATATATGTATGTACATAATTATTAATTATTTATTTTTATTTTGTTTTAGTTATTTTACTGAAGCTAAATAAAAATGAGAAATGTAGCTAAAATATTCTTTTTTATTTATTTTAGTCAACATTTATGTGATTTCAAGTAACAAAAATATGTTTGTTTGTTTGTTTTTTTATTGGCTTTTAGCTTTAGTTTTTTTGTTTTGTTTTAGTTAACTGTAATAACCCTGAGACCCACATTAAAGGACCTGAGCCACATCTAGAGCCCAGAAGATCACAGAGATGTGAGGTAAATAACCATGTAGCATATACTACAGAGAGTATACTTTTACCCTCATCTGAATAATTTTTATAAAAGGCTTATAGCTAATAACCCAGATTTAAAAGCTGAAACTGTTGTGGTAGAAAAGCTAAACTCCTGATGGAAAACTATAAATGGAAGTTGCACAGAAATCCACAAAATTCCTCTGGTCAGGCCGAGCTCAAGCCACAGAGATCAATGTCACACACATTGACAGCTGCGGCTCGGGTCCGCCGTCTGTGCCAGCGTGCTGAAATAAAGACCGCCTGTCCAACTCCCTCCATCCCTTACCCACAACACTAACAGCGGGAAAGATCCTCGTCGAGTTTGTGTAGGGAATAATGCAGCTCCAGCAGCAGAAAATACTTACTGTACATTTACAATAGTTTACAATGATGCTAAAGACACTTGAACAAACAACAAAAAAATACAGAATAATCAGTTTCTTTTATCTATAAAAAATGATTTTAATTAAGTATGTACTCAGCATATGACTTGCTACATTAAAAGGATACATTTTGCTCACTGTTGGTCTTATATGTTAGGGGTCTTTTTCCACATGTACAGCTCTCTTTATATTTACTTGATTTTTTATCTTTTTCTTTCCCTCTTATAAGTTTCTTGTAATTCAGTTGGTGAAGCATAGTGCTCGCAACAGCAAGGTCATGGGTTTGATTCCTAGAGAACAAAAACTGGTACATCATATACTGCATATAAGTCACATTGGATAAAATGATAAATTATGTATGTCCATGAATAATCAATAAAATACTGATGGACATAAATAATGGACATAATATAAAATAAGTCTAGGACTTGTTATTCATTTATTAATTCATTAATTAATTTTTGGTGATTATAATTTATTTTAGGTTTACATTTTTTAACTATTACAATTTTGATGGACATAAATATTTATAGTATTTATAGAGCTTTTATCCCCATTATATGCTACGTTTTTCTTCATGGTTGTGAACAAATTCCGAAAACTTATATAAGCCTAAAAGACTAGGCTTAAACAACAAATTATGATTACGATGAACAAGACTTTACATTTGCATTCATGCATTTGGCAGACGAAGTGTCTTGCATTTCATTGCAAAAGGTGTAATTTTATCAGCTTGTGCGTTTCCTAGGAATCGAACCCATTACCTGGCCACTTTGATGAAGCTGCACATTTTGCATGTGTTGCAATTATTTGAGTAAAAAAATCTGCATGTACAATAATAATCATTTGGAAACTTCATGAGAATTTGCTGGGAATCCAAACCATAACCATAGCATTGTTTGAGCTACATGTGTTTTTAAATAAAATCAGTTGTTCCCAGTTTTGTATGAAAAATCAGGTTATGATAAAGATTTTACATTTGCATGCATGCATTTGACAGATGCTTTTATCCAAAGTGACTTGCATTGCGCTGCATTGAAGGTGTACATTTTATCAGTTCATGCATTCACTGAGAATCAAACCCATGACCTTGCCAGTGTTTGATAAAGCTACAGATTCGGCATGTGTTGCAGTTAATTGAGTGCATGAATAATAATAATAATTTGAGGAGTTTATGAGAATTTGCAGGGAATCAAACCATGCCATTGTTGGAGCTGCAGGAAGGTGTGCTTAAACAAAATCAACTTTTCCCAGTTTTGCATTAAACAGAAAATTATGATAAAGATGTTACATTTGCATATATGCATTTGATAGATGCTTTTATCCAAAGTGGCTTGCATTGCATTGAAAATGTACATTTTATCTATTAATGTATTTCCTGGGAATCGAACCCATGCCCTTGCCACTGTTCGATGAAGTTTGCCATGTGTCGCAGTTAAAAAAGGATGCATGCTTACAGAATATTACTCATTTGGAGAGGTAATGAGAATTTCCTGGGAATCAAACCCATGACCTTGGCATTGTTTGAGCTACAAAAATGTATGTTTAAAAAAATAATTTGTTCCCAGTTTTGCATTAAACAACAAGTTATGATAAAGATGTTACATTTGCATATATGCGTTTGATAGATGCTTTTATCCAAAGTGACTTGCATTGCATTGAAGGTGTACATTTGATCAGTTAATGCATTTCCTGGGAATCGAACCCATGAACTTGCTGCTGTTTAATAAAGCTACACATTTGGCTCATGTTGCAATTATTTGAGTTAAAAAAAAGCATCTGCATACAGAATAATACTCATTTGGAGAGTTTTGAGAATTTCCTGGGAACCAAACCCATGATCTTGGCATTGTTTGAGCTACAGAAAGGTATGTTTCAACAGAATCATTTGTTGCCAGCTTTGCATTATTCACTCAATTTCCACTCGAGCAACAGTTATGACAGAATTACAGCAGCTGCATGCTGTAGGTACTAAAGATGTGTAGGTCAACAGTGTTGTCTTTACCTTACAACATTGCACCTTTTATTTCTAACAATAAGATGTTTGTCTTTAGGTTTAAGGACAAAGATAGCGTTCAACATAACGTGACATATGTTCAGCAGGTCTTTGTGAGGGTTTCAGGCCTCCGGTGACAGATTGAGAGGAAGATAGAGCGGAAGCTTTTTGTCAAAACGTATGATTGATGGGATTCTGCACGTTGTTAATCATGTGTGGTGGTCCGGGTCACCCAAAGACACGCTGCTCAAACAGCCAGAGGAAATGCAGATGACGTTCAGCAGGCCG